>NC_053026.1:109110574-109264609 GCF_003073215.2 Triticum urartu | reverse complement strand
AGCATGTCTTCGAGAACTTGGTTGACACGTTCAACTTGCCCTTGCGACTGAGGATGGAACGCAGTACTGAACGACAGATGAGTCCCCATAGCTTCTTGGAAACTCGCCCAAAACCTTGAAGTGAAGAAGCTGCCACGGTCTGAACTGATAACCAGTGGGATACCGTGAAGTGAAACAATTCTGGCCATGTAGAGAGTAGCAAGCTGACTAGCCGTGATTGTCTCTTTGACCGCCAGAAAATGGGCAACTTTGGAAAGCCGGTCAATGACGACAAGAATAGCATCATTACCTTTCTGCGATTTGGGAAAACCAGTGACGAAGTCCATTTCAACATGGTCCCATTTCCATTCAGGAATAGAGATAGGTTGCAGAGTTCCAGCAGGCCTTTGATGCTCTGCTTTGATTCGGCGACAAATGTCACACTCAGCAACATAACGAGCAATGTCCTGCTTCATATTAGACCACCAGAATCTTTGACGAATATCCTGATACATCTTTGTACTACCAGGATGGATGGACAGAGGCGTATCATGAGCTTCTTGCATAACCCTTTTAGTCTTATCCAGGTTTTTCTTCGAACATGGTACCACTAAGCGGCCTTTGAAATACAAGGCGCCATCGTCGGCGATCGTGAAGAATGAGGGCTTTCCCCTTTTGAGGTCGCGCTTAATCTTGAGGACTTCATCGTCACACTTCTGTATCCATTTGATGGTGTCCACAAGATCTGGTTTCGCAACCAGGGTATTGAGAGAACCCTTGGAAACAACATGGAGGTTCTGTTTGGGGAAACCTTCGGGAGGGGGAGCGAGTGATCCCGGGGGAACAATATGGTGGTTCAGCCTTCTAAATTCTTCGGTAAGCGAGGGCTGAACTTTGTGGACCTGGAGGTGGTTGCAGTAAGACTTGCGGCTCAAGGCATCAGCCATTACATTAGCCTTGCCGGGGGTATAGGATATACCCACGTCAAAGTCTGCAATAGTCTCCATCCATCTTTGCTGGCGTAGGTTCAAATCTGGCTGAGTAAATAGATACTTCAGACTTTGATGGTCGGTGAAGATCTCGCAACGATTACCGAGAAGGTAATGTCGCCACTGCTTCAGTGCATGAATGACAGCAGCAAGCTCGAGGTCGTGAACTGGGTAGTTTTCTTCGTGAGGGCGCAATTGACGAGAGGCATAAGCAATCACTCTGCGCTCTTGCATTAGGACACAGCCTAATCCTTGACGGGAAGCGTCGCAGTAAATGACGAAGTCCTTCTTAGTATCAGGTGGAGCAAGTACGGGGGCAGAAGTCAACTTGTCTTTGAGCGCCTGGAAACTTTCCTGACACTTGTCTGTCCAGTCAAACTTGACACCCTTATGCAACAGATTAGTCAGAGGCCTGGCAATCTTGGAGAAGTTCTCGACGAATCGACGGCAATAGCTGGCGAGACCGAGAAAACTTCGGACTTGCTTGACGTTCTTCGGAGGAGTCCAATCGAGAATAGCCTGAACTCGTTCAGGGTTGACGGCAATACCATCCTTGGAGATGACATGCCCAAGATAGGTTACTTCGGGGAGCCAGAATTCACACTTGGAATACTTAGCATACAGTTGATGTTCTCGAAGCTTCTCTAGCACAAGACGCAGATGTCCAGCATGTTCTTCCTCGTTCTTGGAAAATACAAGGATATCGTCCAGATAAACCACGACGAACTTGTCGAGGTAATCCATGAATATATAATTCATCAGACGAGAGAAGGTGGCTGGAGCATTCGTTAAGCCGAATGACATGACGGTGTACTCGTATGATCCATACCGAGTCACGAAGGGGGTTTTTGGGATGTCCTCCTCACGAACACGGATCTGGTGGTAACCCAACCTCAAGTCGAGTTTGGAGAACACTGATGAGCCAGCGAGTTGATCATAAAGATCATTGATCCGAGGATGAGGGTATTTATTCTGAATGGTAGCTTGGTTTATAGGACGGTAGTCTTGGACCAATCGGTTTGTCCCATCCTTCTTCTTAACAAAGAGAGAAGGTGCTCCCCAAGGAGAGCAACTTGGGCGAATGAAACCTTTGACAAGAGATTTGTCGATTTCCTCCTTAAGCTCAACGAGTTCATGCGGCGGCATCTTGTAGGGTCGTTTAGCTATAGGGGTAGTGCCGGGTTTCAAGTCGATGATGAATTCGACAGCTCTAGCAGGAGGAATCCCTGGAAGTTCTTCTGGGAAGACATCTTGGAATTCACGAACGACGGGAATGTTTTCAATGCCCTCGAGTGGTGCAGCGTTCAACGCATTCAAGGCATAAAGTCGTGCCTCGGCGTTCTGAACTAGATGAGCTTGGTAAGCTATTATTTCGTCAGAAGGGTGTAGCAGATGGACGACCTTAGTGGCGCAAACTATAGAAGCAGTATGCGCTTTCAACCAATCCATTCCCAGAATGAGGTCGATGCTACAGGACTTTAGTACGATGGGGGAGGCAAGGAATTCCGGTCCTTCAATTTCAACGGGAACGTTGTGACTAACCATAGAGGTTTGACACTGGCCCGCAGGGGTGTGTGCCACAATCGCAGTGTTCATCTCTTCGTATTTAATGCCATGCATGAATGCAAACTCAGCTGATATGAATGAATGTGATGCTCCTGTATCAAATAAAACAGATGCTGGTACTGAATTTACGAGGAGTGTACCCATCACGGTAGCAGGCTGGTCTAGAACTTCATTGAGATCAACATGGTTGGCATGAACACGACCATAAGACTTGGCACTGTTGTTGCGAGGCTGGTTGCTTCCACGGCCAGTTGCTGGAAGGGCCAGTTGATTCTGTTTATGGTTGCATTCCCTAGCACAGTGCCCTGGTTGTCCACACCTGAAGCACAAACCATTCTCGGGAGTAGGAACAGGAGCTTGGGGTGGTGGAGCTGGAAGCCTTGGCTGCCTAGTTGGAGCTGTAGGCAGATGAGGTGCAACATAGGACTGCCTTGGGGCAGGTGCACTTGGCTGGTACATGCTGTTGGGAATCCATATCTTGCGCTTCTGCGAGGACGGGCCCGAAGATGAGCCCGTGTCACGGCTGCGCTTGTGAGAGCTCTGGTATTCCTGTAGACCAGTTTCGACATTGATGGCTTTGTTCACCAGAGTGGCGAAATCAGCAAAATCATGCACTAGAAGTGCGAGTTTGATGTCAGCTTGAAGGCCATCACGGAATTTCTCCTGTCTGCGTGCATCAGTTGCAATGTCTTCTTCAGCATAGCGGGACAAGTCCAGAAACTCCCGCTGATAAGCTTCCACAGTTTTGTTGCCTTGGGTGAGGTTGCGGAACTCACGCTTCTTTCGGTCCATGACTCCCTGAGGAATGAAGCGAGCACGGAAGGCAGCTTGGAAGTCTGGCCAGGTGATGATTGTTCCAGCTGGCAGAGTACGCCTGTGGCTATCCCACCATTGAGCTGCGGGTCCCTTCAGGAAGAAGGAAGCAAAGGTGACATAGCTGGCAGGGGCTACATCAGCAGACTCCATCTCATAGGTGATGTCTCGGAGCCAGTCATCAGCATCCAGAGGCTGAGTTGAGCTGCGGTACACAGTTGGGTTCAGGCGCATGAAATCCTGTAGAGTTACTGGGGTTGGCTGCTGGTCCATATTGGGGCGAGGAAACTGAGCCATAATATTCTCCATGAACTGACGATTCAGCTCAAACTGTTGCATCATCCCAGCCATGTACTCAGGCGGTGGTGGGGCGTTGCCACCACGACCACGACCACCTGGTCTAACCATCCTGCTAATATTTAACAGGGGTAGTTCAGCATTGAGGAATTGTAAAAACAAGAATCATTCATGATGAAACATGCACAACGAACGTAGCACGATAGATACTACATAGTAGTCGGCATATCTTACAAAAGAGATCATGCATGGAGTTCGTTACACAGAGTTTGGTACATAGACTAAGACATCATAGGCGGCACGCAGGCTCGCGGCGAATGCAGCTAACACTAATAAGCAAGTCTACGTCAGTCCCATGCGGTACTGCAGAGGTAGGTGTAGCCCGACAGCTGGTAGTGACGCGAAGGGAAGACCTCCACGCGAGTAGCCTGAGGTCCGCGGATACTCTGCTACGGAACCCGATGCGCAGGTGGCGGGAGAGGACCCAATGCAGGAGAGTAGCCTCCCACATCTGGCCAGCCGACGCCCTGGGGCATCACGGTCCGGGCAGGGTAGATCGCAGAACGCGACAGATCACCAGAGCGGACAGAGGGGTGCAACAGCGTCAGAGCACGATACAGGTGCTGACGGGTGGTGTACAACTCGTGGCGGAGAGCTCGGTTAGCTCTATCCAGCCCATCAGCATGCAGAACCAGGTTCTGATGGTAGAAGGGCTCTCGGGTGACAGTGGAGTAGGCAGCAGTGTAGTATCCCTCCGCTCCAATATCGGATGCGATAGCAATGTGCCTGAAGGGGGAGGTGTCCAACTCCTGATACTCTCCTCGAAGACGTGTCAGAGCAGCATAAGCAGCATCGTGGACCGCCATATCGATAGTCACTCCAACACCATGAGCAGTGTGCAGCACGGTAGTGGAGTCATACTCCCGAGAGTAGAGGTGGACGATGGCACGGTACTGCTCCTGGTTGAAGTCCTGATACTCCTCATGGACGGTGTACTCAGGGTGCCAGCGATAACCCAGATAGGTCATCATCTCAACCAACACAGCAGGTGACCCTGAGGCACCAATGGCCGTCGTGTGGCGCACGACCTGCCTCGTGGGTTCCATCTGAAAACACAGATGTTTTCACAGGAGTCAAATGACAATGTGGATAATGTTCAAATACAATTCTAAAGAATAACTAGGGCTTATCCAACTTCGGGGTGAATGTCGTAACAGGATCCTAGTGTCAGAGTTAGTAAATTCATTTAACCTGAGTAGAAGAGAGTTCAGAGTCCCAGAGTAAAGGTCAAGGAGTAAAAGATCCTAGTACCACCCGATGGCGACGTGGGCCCGTAAGGCACACAGCCAAGTTAGTAAAAGTTTTTGCAATGTCTAGACTCGACTTCGGCCAAGGAGTGTGGAAGGGGGGTTCCTACAGGCAGTCGGCTCTGATACCAACTTGTGACGCCCCCGATTTAATCGTACACTAATCATACACGCAAACGTGTACGATCAAGATCAGGGACTCACAGAAAGATATCACAACACAACTCTACAAATAAAATAAGTCATACAAGCATCATATTACAAGCCAGGGGCCTCGAGGGCTCGAATACAAGAGATCGATCATAGACGAGTCAGCGGAAGCAACAATATCTGAGTACAGACATAAGTTAAACAAGGTTGCCTTAAGAAGGCTAGCACAAACTGGGATACGGATCGAAAGAGGCGCAAGCCTCCTGCCTGGGATCCTCCTAACTACTCCTGGTCGTCGTCAGCGGGCATCACGTAGTAGTAGGCACCTCCGGTGTAGTAGGAGTCGTCGTCGACGGTGGCGTCTGGCTCCTGGGCTCCAACATCTGGTTGCGACAACCAGGTAAAAGGGATAGGGGAAAAAGGGAGAAGCAACCGTGAGTACTCATCCAAAGTACTCGCAAGCAAGGAGCTATACTACATATGTATGCAATGGTATCAAATGGAATAAGGGTATCATATGTGGACTGAACTGCAGAAAGCCGGAATAAGGGGGGGATAGCTAGTCCTTTCGAAGACTACGCTTCTGGCAGCCTCCGTCTTGCAGCATGTAGAAGAAGGTAGACTGAAGTCCTCCAAGTACCATCGCATAGCATAACCCTAACCGATGATCCTCCCCTCGTCGCCCTGTGAGAGAGCGACCACCGGTTGTATCTGGCACTTGGAAGGGTGTGTTTTATTAAGTATCCGGTTCTAGTTGTCATAAGGTCAAGATACAACTCCAAGTCGTCCTGTTACCGAAGATCACGGCTATTCGAATAGATTAACTTCCCTGCAGGGGTGCACCACATACCCCAACACGCTCGATCCCATTTGGCCGGACACACTTTCCTGGGTCATGCCCGGCCTCGGAAGATCAACACGTCGCAGCCCCACCTAGACCAACAGAGAGGTCAGCACGCCGGTCTAAACCTAAGCGCCCAGGGGTCTGGGCCCATCGCCCTTAGCACACCTGCACGTTGCGAACGCGGCCGAAAGCAGACCTAGCCTAGTGGCCTTCCAGTCCAATCCGGCGCGCGCCACTCAGTCGCTGACGTCACGAAGGCTTCGGCTGATACCACGACGTCGGGATACCCATAACTACTCCCGCGTAGATGGTTAGTGCGTATAGACCAAATGGCCAGACTCAGATCAAATACCCAGATCTCGTTAAGCGTGTTAAGTATCCGCGAACGCCGACCAGGGCCAGGCCCACCTCTCTCCTAGGTGGTCGGAACGTGCCCTGCCGCTCCGCCTCAAAACTCCACTCGCGGGTGCTCCTCAAGCCGACCCGTCTTTGGTCACCACATGTATCATGTATAAAGTATATAGTATATACCCGTGATCACCTCCCGAGTGATCACGACCCGATAGTATAGCATGGCAGACGGACAAGGATGTAGGGCCACTGATGATAAACTAGCATCCTATACTAAGCATTAGGATTGCAGGTAAAGGTAACAACAATTAGCAAGGACAGGCTATGCATCAGTATAGGATTAACGGGAAGCAGTAACATGCTACGCTACTCTAATGCAAGCAGTATAGAGAAGAGTAGGCGATAACTGGTGATCAAAGGGGGGGCTTGCCTGGTTGCTCTGGCAAGAGAGAGGGATCGTCAACTCCGTAGTCGTACTGGGTAGCAGCGGCGTCGGTCTCGGTGTCTAGCGAGAGAAGAGGGGGAAGAAACAATAAATATTTAAGCAAACAGATGCATAGCGATGCATGACATGACAAGTAGCGGTGTTAGGGGTGCCCTATCACGGTATGAGGTGATACCGGTGAAGCGGGGAAACATCCGGGAAAGTATCCCCGGTGTTTCGCGTTTTCACACAAATGAAACAGAGGGGGAAAGTTGCGTGTTCGCTATGCTAGGGATGCGTGGCGGATAAACGGGCTGCGTATTCAAATTCGTCTCGTCGTTCTGAGCAACTTTCATGTTCAAAATATTTTAATCCGAGTTACGGATTAAAAGATATGATTTTCTAAAGATTTTATTAATTTCTGAGATTTAATTAATTATTTAATTAATTCGAAAATGATTTAATGACATCAGCATGATGTCATGCTGACATCGGCAGTCAACAGAGTTGACTTGGCCAACCTGACATGTGGGTCCACGGGGGGCCCACCTGTCATCCTCTAATTAGGTTAATTAGGGTTTAGGTTAATCTAATTACAGTTTAATTAAACTTAACTAATTAATTAAATTAATTAAACCGGATTAATTAACTTAATTAATTTCTTAATTAATTAATTAATTAATTAATAATTTTATTAAATCATTTTTATTTCTATTAATTATATTAATTTTATTT
This sequence comes from Triticum urartu, assembly GCF_003073215.2. Lineage (NCBI taxonomy): Eukaryota > Viridiplantae > Streptophyta > Magnoliopsida > Poales > Poaceae > Triticum > Triticum urartu. The sequence continues at coordinate 109,257,154 of NC_053026.1, read as the reverse complement.
TTATTTTTATTTTAATTCCTTTTTTTAATAAAACGTCCTGGGGCCATGGGGCCCCCGTTTCAGTGGCCCAGGGGGCCTATCGGGCGCGGGTTCTCGCGGGCAGTGGGCGCCCGGGCGTGCACCCGTGGCCGCCCAGTGGGGCGTCGGCCACGGCGACGGATCGGAGCGGGGCGGCGCAGGCTGGAGGTGGGGGCGCGGCCGGGCCGGTGCGGGTGCGGCGGTGGCTGGGACCAGGGGGGAAGGGCGCGGCGGCCGCGGCAGGGGAGCCGCACGGGGAAGCGGGGAGGGGCCGGGGGCGGGACGGCCCGGCGCGGGCGACGGTGGCGCCGGAGCGCGTCGAGCGGTGACGGCCGAGGCGACCTAGGGGGAGAGGAGGGCGAAGGGGGGAGCTCACGGGGGGGGGGGGGGGGGGGGGGGGGGGGGGGGGGGGGGGGGGGGGGGGGGGGGGGGGGGGGGGGGGGGGGGCGGGGGGGCGGTCGGGGAAGACCGGCGAGGAGGAGGACGAGGAGGCGTTCGGCGGCGACGGGGCGGTCCGGCGGCGGGGTCGGGGGGCGCGGCGCTGGAACGGCGGCCTCGGCACGGGGCGAGGAGGAGGCCGAGGCACGCGGGGCGATGGCGGCGTCCACGGAGACCTCAGGCAGCGGGCACGCCGGCGAGGTGGCCGTGGACGAGGCAGGCCGCGGCGGGGCGGCTCCGGCGGGGGTTCCGGGCGGCGGCGGGGCGCCTTTTTCCCCCGATCCAGATCGGGGGGAGCGAGGGGGCGAGCGGGGTGGGGCGAGTGGGGGGGAGTGGGGATCGGGTGGGTTAGGGTTTGGGGGGGAATGGTTAAGGGGAGGGGGGAAGGCCGGTTGGGCCTGCGCCCGCATGGGCCGGCCAACTGGGCCAGTAGGCCGGGGGAGGGGGTTCCCTCTTTCTTCTCTCTTTTTTTTTGTTTTGTTAGTTTCTTTCTTTTATTTATTTTCCTTTTCTGTCTTTATTTATTTTGAAATACTTAGGCAGTTTATAAAATTGTGTTTATTACACCATATTGACCTATGTAAAATATGGCATCTCCCGAACACTTTTGTTTTAAATTTTGAAAAACTTTTATTGTTTGCTTTGATTTTGAAATTTGAATTCGAATGGGATTGAATCATCGCGAGGTTTACAACAGTAAGAGTGGTGACGAGGCATCATTAGCAGAGGTTACTGTAGCTTGATTATCCGGGCGTTACAGAAATAATGTAGAATTATTCTGCAAGGCATAAAGGAGTGTTTGAAAGGATTTTTTCAAAGAAAACCTCGGTGAAGCTGCTTACATATTGAGCATCAAGATCTATAGAGATAGATCAAGACGCTTGATAAGTTTTTTCAATGAGTACATACCTTGAAAAGATTTTGAAGTAGTTCAAAATGGAACAGTCAAAGAAAGAATTCTTGCCTGTGTTACAAGGTGTGAAATTGAGTCAGACTCAAAGCCCGACCACGGCAGAAAATAGAATGAGAATGAAAGTCATTCCCTATGCCTTGGCCATAGGTTCTATAAAGTATGCCATGTTGTGTACTAGACCTATTGTATACCCTACACTGATTTTGTCAAGGGTGTACAATAGTGATCTAGAAGTAGATCACTGGACAGCGGTCAAAGTTATCCTTAGTGGAATAAGGATATGTTTCTCGATTATGGAGGTGACAAAAGGTTCGTCGTAAAAGGGTTACGTCGATACAAGTTTTGGCACTAATCCGGATGACTCTTAGTCTTCATCTGGATACATATTGAAAGTGGGAGCAATTAGCTAAAGTAGCTCCGTGTAGAGCATTGTAGACATAGAAAATTGCAAAATACTTATGGATCTGAATATGGCAGACCCGTTGACTAAACCTCTCTCACAGGCAAAACATGATCACACCTTAGTACTCTTTGGGTGTTAATCACATAGCAATGTGAACTAGATTACTGACTCTAGTAAACCCTTTGGGTGTTGGTCACATATCGATGTGAACTATGGGTGTTAACCACATAAAGATGTGAACTATTGATGTTAGATCACATGGCGATGTGAACTAGATTATTGACTCTACTGCAAGTGGGAGACTGAAGGAAATATGCCCTAGAGGCAATAATAAAGTTATTATTTATTTCCTTATTTCATGATAAATGTTTATTATTCATGCTAGAATTGTATTAACCGGAAACATAATACATGTGTGAATACATAGAAAAACAAAGTGTCACTAGTATGCCTCTACTTGACTAGCTCGTTAATCAAAGATGGTTATGTTTCCTAACCATAGACAAAGAGTTGTTATTTGATTAAAGGGATCACATCATTAGGAGAATGATGTGATTGACTTGACCCATTCCGTTAGCTTAGCACTCGATTGTTTAGTATGTTGCTATTGCTTTCTTCATGACTTATACATGTTCCTATGAACTATGAGATTATGCAACTCCCGTTTACCGGAGGAAGACTTTGTGTGCTATCAAACGTCACAACGTAACTGGGTGATTATAAAGGAGCTCTACAGGTGTCTCCAAAGGAACATGTTGGGTTGGCGTATTTCGAGATTAGGATTTGTCACTCCGATTGTCGGAGAGGTATCTCTGGGTCCTCTCGGTAATGCACATCACATAAGCCTTGCAAGTATTGCAACTAATGAGTTAGTTGCGAGATGATGTATTAAGAAATGAGTAAAGAGATTTGCCAGTAATGAGATTGAACTAGGTATTGAGATACCGACGATCGAATCTCGGGCAAGTAACATACCGATGACAAAGGGAACAATGTATGTTGTTATGCGGTCTGACCGATAAAGATCTTCGTAGAATATGTGGGATCCAATATGAGCATCCAGGTTCCGCTATTGGTTATTGACCGGAGATGTGTCTCGGTCATGTCTACATTGTTCTCGAACCCGTAGGGTCCGCACGCTTAAGGTTTCGATGACAGTTATATTATGAGTTTATGAGTTTTGATGTACCGAAGGAGTTCGGAGTCCCGGATGAGATCGGGGACATGACGAGGAGTCTCGAAATGGTTGAGACATAAAGATCGATATATTGGACGACTATATTCGGACATCGGAAAGGTTCCGAGTGGTTCGGGTATTTTTCGGAGTACCGGGGAGTTACGGGAATATGGGAGAAGAAGTATATGGGCCTTATTGGGCTTTAGGGGAGAGGGAGAGGCAGGCCGCGCGCCCCCCCAAGGCCTAGTCCGAATTGGACTAGGGGGAGGGGCTGCGCCCCCTCCTTCCTTCTCTTCCCTCTTCCCCTTCCTTGTCTCCTACTACTACTACATGGAAGGACTCCTAGTTGGACTAGGAAAGGGGGAATCCTACTCCCGGTGGGAGTAGGACTCCCCTAGGGCGCGCCATAGAGAGGGCCGGCCCTCCCCTCCTCCACTCCTTTATATACGGGGGCAGGGGGCACCCCATAGACACACAAGTTGATCCACGTGATCGTTTTCTTAGCCGTGTGCGGTGCCCCCTTCCACCATAATCCTCGATAATATTGTAGCGGTGCTTAGGCAAAGCCCTGCGACGGTAGAACATCAAGATCGTCACCACGCCGTCGTGCTGACGGAACTCTTCCCCGACACTTTGCTGGATCGGAGTCCGGGGATCGTCATCGAGCTGAACGTGTGCTAAAACTCGGAGGTGCCGTAGTTTCGGTGCTTGATCGGTCGGGCCGTGAAGACGTACGACTACATCAACCACGTTGTGCTAACGCTTCTACTGTCGGTCTACGAGGGTACGTAGACAACACTCTCCCCTCTCGTTGCTATGCATCACCATGATCTTGCGTGTGCATAGGAAATTTTTGAAATTACTACGTTCCCCAACACGTCCTCCATATAAAACCATTCTGAAGGCCAGTCTTCGGACGACTTCTTCGGGGTATCGGACAGGTATCCGGTATCGGCGATGCGCCATATTTCGGCTCCGCCCACTTGGTAAAGTGATCTCCTCTGTATGTGAGGGATGAGGCAAAATAGCCTTTTCCACAGCTCGAAGTGAGCCTCGCAGCCCAGGAACAACTCGCGGAGAGCAACATAGCCGGCGATATGTAGAATGGAGGCAGGGGTGAGATTGTGTAATTGGAGGCCATAGAACTCCAAGAGTCCGCGGAGGAACGGATGAATTGGAAATCCGAGTCCCCTTAGTAAATAAGGAACAAGGCATAACCGTTCCCCCATGGAGGGACAGAGAAAGCTCTCCGCTTGCTCCCCGCCATTGTAGGTGGCAAGCCCAGCTCAAACGGGCACCATATACGCCGGAGGGAGAAATCCATTAGTCTGCAGGTCGACTAATCGACTGTGCGGGACTGAACACCTCTCCCAATCACCGGGCTTAGGGCTACGGGGGCGGGAGGAGGAGCTGCGGAGGTCGGCCATGCTGGAATGGATCCTTCCGAAACGCGCTCTGATGGATTCTCGCTGGGGGAGGATGGTATGGATCGGATCTAAGAATCCCCATCCCTTTAATAGACAATTTATTTATCTGGCTAGGGGGCGAATGTAAAAACGCTCTGGCGCCTCGTATTCATTCAACGCGTGGGAGAAAGCCCTTATTGGGCGCAGAAGCCAAGAGGTCCAACATTTATGGAGCCGAACACTGGTTACGAACACTTGAAAATTGGAGAAGAACCCGCCTTGCAATGCCGAAGACAACACTGCGCGCCGGACTCATCGTCATTGAAGCCTAGTTCGGGGGCTACTGAGGGAGTCCTGGATTAGGGGGTCTCCTGATAGCCGGACTATATCCTTTGGCCGGACTGTTGGACTATGAAGATACAAGATTGAAGACTTCGTCTCGTGTCCGGATGGGACTCTACTTGGCGTGGAAGGCAAGCTAGGCAATACGGATATGTATATCTCCTCCTTTGTAACCGACCTTGTGTAACCCTAGCCCTTTCCGGTGTCTATATAAACCGGAGGGTTTTAGTCCGTAGGACAACATACAATCATACCATAGGCTAGCTTCTAGGGTTTAGCCTCTTTGATCTCGTGGTAGATCTACTCTTGTACTACCCATATCATCAAGAATAAATCAAGCAGGACGTAGGGTTTTACCTCCATCAAGAGGGCCCGAACCTGGGTAAAACATCATGTTCCCTGCCTCCTGTTACCATCCGCCTTAGACGCACAGTTTGGGACCCCCTACCCGAGATCTGGCAGTTTTGACACCGACAGGTGCGATCTCCCAGACTCTGTCTGATAGTAGAGATAGATCGTACTCATCGTTACCGTGTGACGCACAAGGCAGACGCTCGAATCCGTCGAAGATCAAGTCTCCGCAGATATCGGCCGTGTAGTTTAAGCTTCCAAACCTGACCTGGTGGCCAGGGGCATAACTTTCGATCTGCTCCAGATGGCCAAGCGAGTTGGCCCACAGTGTGAAGCCGACGAATACAAAAATCTATCCGGGGAGAAAAGTCTCACCCTGGACCGCATCGCTAACGATGACCGAAGGAGCCATCAAGCCTAACGGCGATGACACAGAGGAACTCTCAATGAAAGCACCAATGTCGGTGTCACAACCGGCGGATCTCGGGTAGGGGGTCCCGAACTGTGTGTCTAGGGCGGATGGTAACAGGAGGCAGGGGACACGATGTTTTACCCAGGTTCGGGCCCTCTTGATGGAGGTAAAACCCTATGTCCTGCTTGATTAATATTGATGATATGGGTAGTACAAGAGTAGATCTACCACGAGATTAGAGAGGCTAAACCCTAGAAGCTAGCCTATGGTATGATTGTATGTTATTGTGTCCTACGGACTAAAACCCTCCGGTTTATATAGACACCGGAGGGGGCTAGGGTTACACAAGGTCGGTTACAAAGGAGGAGATATACACATTCGTATTGCCTAGCTTGCCTTCCACGCCAAGTAGAGTCCCATACGGACACGAGACGAAGTCTTCAATCTTGTATCTTCATAGTCCAACAGTCCAGCCAAAGGATATAGTCCGGCTGTCCGGAGACCCCTAATCCCGGACTCCCTCATAAACCTTCGGCCACGCGAAGTCCGGAGTATTCGGCTCCTAAGGAGAGCAACAGAAAGAGTCTGGGATTGTCCGGTGCACAACCGGACGTACTGATGGGTCTTTTGGAGCAAGCGGCTATCTCGGAGGAGCATCGTACTGTAATGGGTACGGTGGTTGAGAGGATATCATCCACCAAAAGTGGGTTGCATGAAGCTTTTACGAGCCTGCTAAGAGGCTTTGAGGTACACAAAGTAACGTAAAAAAAATTGACGGTACCGCACAGGCTAGGTGTGCTCTATACAGACAGTAGCCCCTGAGACTCTGGTTCCTGTCCAAAGGCGGCAAACAGAGGATCGTAGTCCCAGGTAATAATCGCGCTGCTTTCATGTGTAGGCGGCTGACGGCCCGGTGGCTGGCCGGACTGCTGAGTTTGCCGAACTGAGGCGGCAGCTTGATACTGCAGGTGCCGACATCGTGCTTGTGGACAAGCGGCTTGACGAGGCACAGGGTTTGTATTCTCCGGTGGTCAATAGATATTAAGAGGAGCATGATGCTAGTATCTATAACATGATGTGACTGCAGGTGGAGCTGCCGCCGTTGAGACCCTTCGGGCGGAGCTTGCCCGAGCCAAGGAACAAGCCAGGAGAAGTGATGCGGCCACCCTAAAGGTGGCTGAAGAGTTAAGATCCGAACGGGCGGCTCATCGCTAGAGCGAAGATAAAATAGCCAAGATGGTCGTTGAGCTGAAGGATGCCGCCGACCGGTATGAGCTTCTTGAAAAGGAAAGCCAAGCGAAAGCGGCGGACCTGGAGAAAGCCATGGTAGCAGCCAAGGAGACCCGCTCTAAAATCAGAGCGGCGAAGGAGGAGCTTCGTCAAGCCGGAGATATCACGGCTAGGAAGCCCTTTTGTTGCGGACGAAGTTCGGAGATCCGAAGTATGCCCCTCTAGATCAATTATGGAGTGTTGCAGACGCATATTCAGACTTGGCAATGAGTGCTGCTGATGCGACTGCATTTTCCAAAGATCAAAAAGATCATCAAGTGGAAAAGTTGTTCTGGTCGCAGTTCAATGCTCCAACGCGTCCGCTGCTGTTAAATGAGCAAATGGCCGAGTGGGCTAAGCTCCATAGGTTGTCCAGGCTTGCCATGAGGTCTGTCGTGGATCATCTTTGGCCGGAAGGACCAAGGCTGAATAGTTATTTTGGTTTAGTGCAACGATTCCTTGGTGTTGTGCCGCATATCGACGCTGTAAAGAGGTCGGCGTGCATAGAGGGTGTGCGGATGGCTCCTGCCCGTGTTAAGACATACTGGGCAGAGATGGATGCCACCGCTATTGCAACCCGGGGTCTAGCAGTAGAGCAGGGCTCGGCCGAGCACTATTTTGTAGAAGTCCTAGAAGGCGCTCATTTAACAGAGGCTCAGTGCTCGAAGAGTATCATGTTCGAGTGACATGTATCCCCATTGTAAAATGCTATTTGGATTACAAAGGTTGTGTTTATACTTTTGCCTGAAAGTATTATGATGCCTCCTGTGTGGCCGTTTTATGTATGTATATAACCTGAAAGTTTGCAGTCGTTGGCTTCAGACTATATTGCATGGCGAACAAGGCAATCAGACTATATTGCTTTAACACTTTCACTTAGCCATAGGAGTTTGACAGTGGGGCTACTATATAGCCCCTTGTACTTCCGCACTTATCCGAATACGGTGCGCGCACATACATGACCGGGAAACCGGTCCTTCGTTAATGCGGAGGAATCGCGAAGATTTCGCTGAGTCCTTGAGTGGTTGACCAGTCTCGCGCTTTATCATGACAGTCAGTTTTCGGCTTTCTCTACTGAGGTGCTCATCCAGATGAACCAGGGCACAATCACAGTAGTTCTCCCAGTGCCACCTTAGCCGATAGAGCAGAACGTAAGGTAGCAAAACACGGGAGCCGGGCAAACCCAACTATTGACCAAAGACATGATTCTGAGCTGATGTGTATAAGGCCAAACTCGCGACGCCGAACACTCCCTAAGGTATTTGGTCTTTACAACATATACTGGGCTGAGTAACGCCCTCGATAATAAGCCCTAAATTTACAAGTACGTGCATTGGTCTGACGTGACGAGATGTCAATAACGCCAGCATCCCTCTTGGTTATGTTGAGTATCCTGAGGGTGTGAAGCAACAAGAGACAGTAAAAAAGGTTTACACAGGGTCTTAATCTAAAAAGAAACCTTTGAACGGGGCCCTGTTGCACGTCTGCGCTTGTGTCTCTGTTGTGCCATATCCTGGAAGGGTGTAGCACGATGATCATCTGTAAGAGAGAAAAGCCCGGGTGAAAGTTTTCATGCGAAAAATTGGTTATTCTTAATAAACCATTAAAATTCAATCTAAATAAGATCAAGCCAAACTGTAGTCCTTTTTACATGTGGGAAGCCCCTAGCACCACCTATGGGGGTATATCCATCGACCCAGTCTTAGGTCTATCTGAGTTGTTACAGCTAGTGGTGCGCCGGACTCGTCTAGCCGTGTCTGCGGTATTGACGACCGATCGTTTATTCTGGTTGGAGAGGGCATTCAGTGTTCGGCTGCTAAAGCCTCCACGCGTTCGTCTGCACGTAAGGAACGTCCTGTGTTTCCGCTAACTATGATGATGCCACGTGGACCAGGCATCTTAAGCTTAAGATAAGCGTAATGCGGTATTGCATTAAAACGAGCGAAGGTCATTCTTCCGAGTAGTGCTTGATAGCCGCTTCAGAATGGAGCGATGTCGAAGGTTAACTTTTCACTTCAGAAGTTGTCGGGAGAACCGAATACAACCTCTAGTACTAGAGAGCCCATGCAGCGGACCTCTGGGCCTGGTATATTCCTTTAAAGGTAGTATTGCCTTGGCTGATTCTTGTCGGGTCTATCCCCATTTTGCGGATTGTGTCCTGATATATCAGATTAAGACTACTGTCGCCGTCCATAAGGACTCGGGTGAGATGGTATTCGTCGATTATTGGGTCTAGTACCAAGGCAGCCGATCCTCCATGCCGGATACTAGTCGGGTGATCCCTGTGATCAAAAGTGATCGGGCAGGCCGACCAAGGGTTGAACTTGGGGGTGACGGGCTCCAATGCGCATATGTCTCGGAGTGCGCGTTTGCTCCCCCTCTTTGTTACATGAATCATGTTCGCTATTTTGACCTCCTGTGGGAATTTTTTCTGTCCCCCAGTGTTTGGCTGGCGAGGCTCATCCTCGTCTTCGCTTAGTGTCTCCCTCCCCTTGTGTTCGGCGTTTAGTTTGCCGGCCTGCTTGAAGACCCAGCATTCTTTGTTGGTGTGATTTGCAGGTTTGTCGGAGGTGCCATGAATCTGACATAATCTATATAGAATCTTGTTTAGGCTGGACAGTCCATCTTTGCTGCCTTTTAATGGCTTTTTTTCGTTGACCGAGTCGAGATCCCCTGAATCCGGCGTTTACCGCCGTGTTGTCTGGGTTGTCTTCATTGTTTTGGTGCTTGCTTTTATTGCGTCGTGGTTTTCCATTGCCATCCCTGACTTCGGATGGGCCTGGGTCGCTGGTGCCGCTACGGGCCAGCCAGCTGTCTTCGCCCGCGCAAAAGCGGGTCATAAGGCTTGTTAAGGCTGCCATTGTCCTTGGTTTTTCCTGGCCGAGGTGTCTGGCGAGCCATTCCTCCCGGACACTGTGTTTGAAAGCCGCTAAGGCTTCGGCGTCCGGGCAGTCGACAATTTGATTCTTCTTAGTGAGGAATCTGTTCCAAAGCTTTCGGGCTGACTCTCCGTGCTATTGAATTATATGACTTAAATCGTCTGCATCCGGAGGTCGGACATAGGTCCCTTGAAAATTAGCCCTAAAAGCATCTTCGAGCTCTTCCCAACTTCCAGTTGAGTTTTCGGGGAGGCTTTTCATCCAGTGTCGAGCTGGTCCTTTCAACTTGAGGGGCAAGTATTTGATGGCGTGGAGATCATCTCCGTGAGCCATGTGGATATGAAGGATAAAGTCCTCAATCCAGACCCCAGGGTCTGTCGTTCCGTCGTATGCCTCTATGTTCACGGATTTGAATCCTTCTGGGAATTCGTGATCCAGGACCTCATCGGTGAAGCATAGGGGGTGCACGGCACCCCTGTATTTTGGTGTGTCATGGCATTCTGACGGTTGTAGTGTTCGGTTTTGATTCTGTGTCGGAGCGCGTTTCCTAGATCCGTAGATGGACCTGGTCATACCGGCTTTTCGGTGCAATTCCTCACGTAAATTGTGTGCTCACTTATGTGTGACGTCGTTAGCCGCCCTATCGCGGCCATGGGGTGGTCGATCCAGCTGATCGGTCATTTTATTTTTCGGCTGTATAGACTCTAAAGCCTCGTGCTACCTCTTTTAGCACTGTGTTGGTTTTCCCCGAAGAGGAAGGGATGATGCAGCAAACTAGCGTAAGTATTTCCCTCAGTTTTTGAGAACCAAGGTATCAATCCAGTAGGAGGCTACGCGCGAGTCCCTCATACCTACACAAAACAAATAAATCCTCGCAACCAATGCAAATAGGGGTTGTCAATCCCTATAGGGCCACTTACGAGAGTGAGATCTGGTAGATATGAAAAGATAATATTTTTGGTATTTTTATGATAAAGATGAAAAGTAAAATAAAGGCAAAGTAAATAGCAAAGTAAATAACTAAGTAGTAGGAGATTGATATGATAAAGATAGACTCGGGAGCCATAGGTTTCACTAGTGGCTTCTCTCGAGAGCATAAGTATTCTACGGTGGGTGAACAAACTACTGTTGAGCAATTGACAAAATTGAGCATAGTTATGAGAATATCTAGGTATGATCATGTATATAAGCATCACGTCCGAGACAAGTAGACCGACTCTTGCCTGCATCTACTACTATTACTCCACTCATCGACCGCTATACAGCATGCATCTAGAGTATTAAGTTAAAAACAAAGTAACGCCTTAAGCAAGATGACATGATGTAGAGGGATAGACTCATGCAATATGAAGAAAACCCCATCTTGTTATCCTCGATGGCAACAATACAATACGTGCCTTGCTGCCCTTAATGTCACCGGGAAAGGGCACCGCAAGATTGAACCCAAAGCTATGCACTTCTCCCATTGCAAGAAAGATCAATCTAGTAGGCCAAACCAAACTGATAATTCGAAGAGACTTGCAAATATAACCAATCATACATAAAAGAATTCAGAGAAGATTCAAATATTATTCATAGATAGACTTGATCATAAACCCACAATTCATCAATCTCGACAAACACACCGCAAAAAGAAGATTACATCGAATAGATCTCCACAAGGGAGGGGGAGAACATTGTATTGAGATCCAAAAGGAGAGAAGAACCATCTAGCTACTAACTATGGACCCGTAGGTCTAAAGTAAACTACTCACAGTTCATCGGAGAGGCTATGGTGTTGATGTAGAAGCCCTCCGTGATCGATGCCCCCTCTGGCGGAGCTCCGGAACAGGCCCCAAGATGGGATCTCATGGATGCAGAAAGTTGCGGCGGTGGAATTAGGGTTTTGGCTCCGTATCTGATCGTTTGGTGGTACGTGGGCATATATAGGAGGAAGAAGTACGTCGGTGGAGCAACAGGGGGCCCATGAGGGTGGAGGGAGCGCCTGGGGGGTAGGCGCTGAAGGAAATATGCCCTAGAGGCAATAATAAAGTTATTATTTATTTCCTTATATCATGATAAATGTTTATTATTCATGCTAGAATTGTATTAACCGGAAACATAATACATGTGTGAATACATAGACAAACAGAGTGTCACTAGTATGCCTCTACTTGACTAGCTCGTTGATCAAAGATGGTTATGTTTCCTAACCATAGACATGAGTTGTGATTTGATTAACGGGATCACATCATTAGGAGAATGATGTGATTGACTTGACCCATTCCGTTAGCATAGCACTTGATCGTTTAGTTTGTTGCGATTGCTTTCTTCATGACTTATACATGTTCCTATGACTATGAGATTATGCAACTCCCGTTTACCAGAGGAACACTTTGTGTGCTACCAAACGTCACAACGTAATTGGGTGATTATAAAGGTGCTCTACAGGTGTCTCCAAAGGTACTTGTTGGGTTGACGTATTTCGAGATTAGGATTTGTCACTCCGATTGTCAGAGAGGTATCTCTGGGCCCACTCGGTAATGCACATCACTATAAGCCTTGCAAGCATGGCAACTAATGAGTTAGTTGCGGGATGATGTATTACGGAACGAGTAAAGAGACTTGCCGGTAATGAGATTGAACTAGGTATTGAGATACCGACGATCGAATCTCGGGCAAGTAACATACCGATGACAAAGGGAACAACGTATGTTGTTATGCGGTTTGACCGATAAAGATCTTCGTAGAATATGTAGGAGCCAATATGAGCATCCACGTTCCGCTATTGGTTATTGACCGGAGACGTGTCTCGGTCATGTCTACATAGTTCTCGAACCCGTAGGATCCGCACGCTTAAAGTTCGATGACGGTTATATTATGAGTTTATGTGTTTTGATGTACCGAAGGAGTTCGGAGTCCCGGATGAGATCGGGGACATGACGAGGAGTCTCGAAATGGTCGAGACGTAAAGATCGATATATTGGACGACTATATTCGGACATCGGAAAGGTTCTGAGTGATTCGGGTATTTTCGGGGAGTTACGGGAATTCGTATTGGGCCTTAATGGGCCATACGGCAAAGGAGAGAAAGGCCTCAAAAGGTGGCCGCACCCCTCCCCATGGGCTGGTCCGAATTGGACTAGGGAGGGGGGCGCCCCTTCCTTCCTTCTCCTTTTCCCTTCCCTTTCCTTTCCTCCTACTCCTACTACTTGGAAGGGTTCCTAGTTCTACTAGGAAAGGGGCAATCCTACTCCCGGTGGGAGTAGGACTCCCCTAGGGCGCGCCATAGAGAGGGCCGGCCCTCCCCCTCCTCCACTCCTTTATATACGGGGGCAGGGGCACCCCAAAGACACAACAATTGATCTCTTGATCTCCCAGCCGTGTGCGGTGCCCCCCTCCACCATATTCCACCTCGGTCATATCGTAGCGGTGCTTAGGCGAAGCCCTGCGTCGGTAGCAACATCATCACCGTCATCACACTGTCGTGCTGACAGAACTCTCTCATGAAGCTCTGCTGGATCGGAGTTCGCGGGACGTCATCGAGCTGAATGTGTGCTGAACTCGGAGGTGCCGTGCGTTCGGTACTTGGATCAGTCGGATCGTGAAGACATACGACTACATCAACCGCGTTGTGCTAACGCTTCCGCTTCCGGTCTACGAGGGTACATAGACAACACTCTCCCCTCTCGTTGCTATACATCACCATGATCTTGCGTGTACGTAGGAAATTTTTTGAAATTACTACGTTCCCCAACAGGCGCGCCCCCCTACCTCGTGGCCTCCTATTACGTGTCTTGACGTAGGGTCCAAGTCTCCTGAGTTGTATTCGATGAGAAAATCACGTTACCAAAGGTTTCATTCCGCTTGGACTCCGTTTGATATTCCTTTTCTTCGAAACCCTAAAACAGGCAAAAAACAGCAATTCTGGGCTGGGCCTCCGGTTAATAGGTTAGTCCCAAAAATAATATAAAAGTGGATAATAAAGCCCAATAATGTTCAAAATTGTAGATAAAATAGCATGGAGCAATCAAAAATTATAGATACGTTGGAGACGTATCAAGCATCCCCAAGCTTAATTCCTGCTCGTCCTCGAGTAGGTAAATGATAAAAACAGAATTTTTGATGTGGAGTGCTACTTGGCATAATTTTAATGTATTTTTTCTTAATTGTGGTATGAATATTCAGATCCGAAAGATTCAAGACAAAAGTTCATATTGACATAAAAATGATAATACTTCAAGCATACTAACAAAGCAATTATTTCTTCTCAAAATAACATGGCTAAATAAAGTTATCCCTACAAAATCATATAGTATGGCTATGCTCTATCTTCACCACACAAAATATTTAAATCATGCACAACCCCGATGACAAGCCAAGCAATTGTTTCATACTTTTGACATTCTCAAAACTTTTTCAATTTTCACGCAATACATGAGCCTGAGCCATGGATATGGCACTATAGTTGGAATAGAGTGGTGGTTGTGGAGAAGACAAAATGGAGAAGATAGTCTCACATCAACTAGGCGTATCAATGGGCTATGGAGATGCCCATCAATAGATATCAATGTGAGTGAGTAGGTATTCCCATGCAACGGATGCACTAGAGCTATAAGTATATGAAAGCTCAAAAAGAAACTAAGTGGGTGTGCATCCAACTTGCTTGCTCATGAAGACCTAGGGAAATTTGAGGAAGCCCATCATTGGAATATACAAGCCAAGTTCTATAATGAAAAATTCCCACTAGTATATGAAAGTGATAACATGAGAGACTCTCTACTATGAATATCATGGTGCTACTTTGAAGCACAAGTGTGGTAAAAGGATAGTAACATTGTCCCTTCTCTCTTTTTCTCTCATTTATTTTATTTGAGCCTTTTCTCTTTTTTATGGCCTCTTTTCTTTCTCTTTTTATTTATTTGGGCTTCTTTGTCCTCTTTTATTTATTTTTTGTCCAGAGTCTCATCCCGACTTGTGGGGGAATCATAGTCTCCATCATCCTTTCCTCACTAGGACAATGCTCTAATAATGATGATCATCACACTTTTATTTTTCTTACAACTCAACAATTACAACTCGATACTTAGAACAAAATATGACTATGTGAATGCCTCCGGCGGTGTCGCGGGATATGCAATATGACAATGATGGAGTGTGTCATAATAAACGGAACAGTGGAAAGTTGCATGGCAATATATCACGGAATGGCTATGGAAATGCCATAATAGGTAGGTATGGTGGCTGTTTTGAGGAAGGTATATGGTGGGTGTATGATATCGGCGAAAGGTGCGCGGTATTTAGAGAGGCTAGCAAAGGTGGAAGGGTGAGAGTGCGTATAATCCATGGACTCAACATTAGTCATAAAGAACTCATATACTTATTGCAAAAATCTACAGGTTATCAAAGCAAAGTATTACACGCATGCTCCTAGGGGGATAGATTGGTAGGAAAAGACCGTCGCTCGTCCCCGACCACCACTCATAAGGAAGACAATCAATAAATAAATCATGCTCCGACTTCATCACATAACGGTTCACCATATGTGCATGCTACGGGAATCACAAGATTCAACACAAGTATTTCTCAAATTCACAACTACTCAACTAGCATGACTTTAATATCACCATCTCCATATCTCAAAACAATTATCAAGTATCAAACTTCTCATAGTATTCAACACACTCATAAGAGAGTTTTATTATTAATCTTGCATACCAAGCATATTAGGATTTTAAGAAAATTACCATGCTATTTAAGAATCTCAAAATAATCTAGTTGAGGCATGAGAGATCAATAGTTTCTATAAAACAAATCCACCACCGTGCTCTAAAAGATATAAGTGAAGCACTAGAGCAAAATTATATAACTCAAAAGATATAAGCGAAGCACATAGAGTATTCTAACAAATTCCAAATCATGTATGGATCTCTCAAAATATGTGTACAGCAAAGATGATTGTGGTAAACTAACAAGCAAAGACTCAAATCATACAAGACTCTCCAAGCAAAACACATATCATGTGGTAAATAAAAATATAGCTCCAAGTAAAGTTACCGATAGAAGTAGACGAAAGAGGGGATGCCTTCCGGGGCATCCCCAAGCTTTGGCTTTTAGGTGTCCTTAGATTATCTTGCGGGTTCCATGGGCATCCCCAAGCTTAGGCTCTTGCCACTCCTTGTTCCATAATCCATCAAATCTTTACCCAAAACTTGAAAACTTCACAACACAAAACTTAAAGTAGAAAATCTCATGAGCTCCGTTAGCGAAAGAAAACAAAAGACCACTTCAAGGTACTGTAATGAACTCATTCTTTATTTATATGGGTGTTATACCTACTGTATTCCAACTTCTCTATGGTTTATAAACTATTTTACTAGCCATAGATTCATCAAAATAAGCAAACAACACACGAAAAACAGAATTTGTCAAAAACAGAACAGTCTGTAGTAATCTGTAGCTAGCGCAAGATCTGGAACCCCAAAAATTCTAAAATAAATTTATGGACGTGAGGAATTTATCTATTAATAATCTGCAAGACGAATTAACTAAATATCACTTTCCAAATAAAAATGGCAGCAGTCCTCGTGAGCGCTAAAGTTTCTGTTTTTTTACAGCAAGTTCAACAAGACTTTCCCCAAGTCTTCCCAACAGTTCTACTTGGCACAAACACTAAATAAACACAAAAAACACAACCAAAACAGAGGCTAGATAATTTATTTATTACTAAACAGGAGAAAAAATCAAGGAATAAAAATAAAATTGGGTTGCCTCCCAACAAGCGCTATCGTTTAACGCCCCTAGCTAGGCATAACAAGCAAGAATAGATCTAGGTATTGCCATCTTTGGTAGGCAATTCTTCAATGAGGCATCTACCATCTTTAGGAATTTCTTTCTTTTTATTAATTATCAAACTTTTAGGCACAAGATCGAAAAATTCATTTGTAACAAATGGTTCCTTAATGATAGCAAAAAGATTGGGATGAACACTTATAGATTTGAGATCCGCATTTTCCTTACTAGATGATTCACCCTTATTTTTAGGAACGTACATAAGTTTGGCAGCTTTAGTGGGGGGGCTCGGAGTATCCTTTACGGAAGAAAAAGCGGTTCCCAAGTTGGTAATAATATTCTCAAGTTTATCGATCCTAACGGAATCGTGATTTAGTTTCTCATTAACTATGGGTTCCTTTTCTTTAATATCTTTCAAAGTAACTCCTACTTTACATCCATATTGAGAGATTCGGCTGTGGATCTTTTTATCCAAATTTTCAATTAACTCTATAGTAGCAACCTTATTTTCAATAATCTCAAGCCTTTGCATTACATGCTCCAAAGTTAATATAGTTCCATTAACCAAGAGAGGGGGTGAGCCAAATAAATCTAACATAGCATTATAAGAATCAAAAGTATGGCTACCTAAAAATTTCCCTCCAGTAATAGTATCAAGAACATAACGGTGCCAAGGAGTAATGCCTACATAAAAATTGTGAAGGAGAATGGTAGTACATTGCTTCCTAGTAGATTTATTTTGAACATTGCAAATTCTATACCAAGCATCTTTTAGATTTTCACCCTCCCTTTGTTTAAAATATAGAATTTCATTATCGGGAGACAATGGAGAAGATAAGGGACTAGCCATAACGACAAGCAAACAAACTAACTCACAAGCAAACAAAAAGCAAGCGGACAAAAGGAGGCAAATAGAGGGAGGATATAGAGAGAGAGGGCAAATAAAACGGCAAGGGTGAAGTGGGGGAGTGGAAAATGAGAGGCAAATGGCAAATAATGTAATGCGGGAGATAAGGGTATGTGATGGGTACTTGGAATGTTGACTTTTGCGTAGACCTCCCCGGCAACGGCGCCAGAAATCCTTCTTGCTACCTCTTTTAGCACTGCGTTGGTTTTCCCCGAAGAGGAAGGGATGATGCAGCAAACTAGCGTAAGTATTTCCCTCAGTTTTTGAGAACCAAGGTATCAATCCAGTAGGAGGCTATGTGCGAGTCCCTAGTACCTACACAAAACAAATAAATCCTCGCAACCAACGCAAATAGGGGTTGTCAATCCCTATAGGGCCACTTACGAGAGTGAGATCTGATAGATATGATAAGATAATATTTTTGGTATTTTTATGATAAAGATGCAAAGTAAAATAAGGGCAAAGTAAATAACTAAGTAGTAGGATATTGATATGATAAAGATAGACCTGGGGGCCATAGGTTTCACTAGTGGCTTCCCTCAAGAGCATAAGTATTCTACGGTGGGTGAACAAATTACTGTTGAGCAATTGACAGAATTGAGCATAGTTATGAGAATATCTAGGTATGATCATGTATATAGGCATCATGTATGAGACAAGTAGACTGACTCCTGCCTGCATCTACTACTATTACTCCACTCATCGACCGCTATCCAGCATGCATCTAGAGTATTAAGTTAAAAACAGAGTAACGCCTTAAGCAAGATGACATGATGTAGAGGGATAGACTCATGCAATATGAAGAAAACCCCATATTGTTATCCTCGATGGCAACAATGCAATACATGTCTTGCTGCCCTTACTGTCACCGGGAAAGGACACTGGAAGATTGAACCCAAAGCTAAGCACTTCTCCCATTGCAAGAAAGATCAATCTAGTAGGACAAACCAAATTGATAATTCGAAGAGACTTGCAAAGATAACCAATCATACATAAAAGAATTCAGAGAAGATTCAAATATTATTCATAGATAGACTTGATCATAAACCCACAATTCATCGATCTCGACAAACACTCCGCAGAAAGAAGATTACATCGAATAGATCTCCACAAGAGAGGAGGAGAACATTGTATTGAGATCCAAAAAGAGAGAAGAAGCCATCTAGCTACTAACTATGGACCCGTAGGTCTGAAGTAAACTACTCACACTTCATCGGAGAGGCTATGGTGTTGATGTAGAAGCCCTCCATGATCGATGCCCCCTCCGGCGGAGCTCCGAAACAAGCCCCAAGATGGGATCTCGTGGATGCAGAAAGTTGCGGCGATGGAATTAGGGTTTTGGCTCCGTATCTGATCGTTTGGGGGTACGTGGGTATATATAGGAGGAAGAAGTACGTCGGTGGAGCAACAGGGGGCCCACGAGGGTGGAGGGCGCGCCCCCCTACCTCGTGGCCTCCTGTTACGTGTCTTGACATAGGGTCCAAGTCTCCTGAGTTGTATTCGATGAGAAAATCACGTTCCCGAAGGTTTCATTCCGTTTGGACTCTGTTTGATATTCCTTTTCTTCGAAACCCTAAAACAGGCACAAAAACAGCAATTTTGGGCTGGGCCTCCGGTTAATAGGTTAGTCCCAAAAATAATATAAAAGTGGATAATAAAGCCCAATAATGTCCAAAACTGTAGATAAAATAGCATGGAGCAATCAAAAATTATAGATACGTTGGAGACGTATCACCTCGTCATTGAATTCGGGAAGCAGCTTGCGCTTTGCATAGCTCGTTGTGTGGCGGCTGCCACCGTACTTTTCTTCAATGTCGAGCACTTTGTTCCATCTACTGTTGAGTGTATTTTGCACGGCCTTAAGCCTTTGCTTCTGCTTCTTCAGACTCCTCGCGGTGGAGATAAGCCTTCTATGGAGGTCCTCTTGCTCCAAGTGCCGTTCCGGGATGATGTGTGCATCATCGTCCGGACTGTTCTCCTCTCCGGAGACAGGTTGATGAGCTTTACCCTCGGCATCGCCGTGATCGTACGGCGGCTCCGTACTATGTTCGCCGTTCGCTGGTTCATCCTGCTCTGTCGCTGGGTCCATGTGGTCGTCATTTGCTTTGGAGTCGGCCGGGGTATTATTCTTTCTTGCGATGTTATCGCTGTTTTTGCCGAGGCGGGATTTGGAGCGGCGCCTATGTCGTCGCTTTGGTTGCTTCTCGAGGGGATTATCCTCCGCTGCATCCTTCCGTTCCTCGGCATTGTTTTCTTTGGGTGTATCCACCATGTATATATCGTATGATGAAGTGGCTGTCCAGCGCCCCGTGGGTGGTGGTTCCTGTTTCTCTCCTGCATCGTCGTCCACACCGTCGATGTCTTCAGAGTCGAAATCAAGCATGTCGGTTAAGTCGTCGACAGTGGATATTAAGTGGGTGGTGGGTGGGGAACGAATTTCTTCATCGTCTGCTTCCCACTCCAGTCGAACATAGTTCGGCCAAGGGCCTCCTAACAAGGAGAGAGACCTTAATGAATTTAGCACATCGCCCAAGGGCGAGTGCTGAAAGATATCCGCGGAGGAAAACTCCATTGTCGGTGCCCAATCAGATTCGATAGGCACGGATGCAGGCAGTTCAGGGCCCGTGGCCGGGGACGAATCCAAGGATCCGGCAACACAGGTCTCGTAGGAGGTGAAGTCAGTATTCAGCTCTATCGCCGTTGAGTGTGCGGCCTCCGTGGCGGGGTCCATCCACCCATCCTCGGACGGCACAATCTGCTCTGGATTGAGGGCCGGAGTAGCCACAGGTATGATCTCCCGAACACCGTCCAGCGGCAGAGCTAAGTCATGCTCGTCATGACTGTGCGGTGCACCTGACATGGGCTCGAATCCGTCGAAGATCAAGTCTCCGCGGATGTCGGCAGTATAGTTCAAGCTTCCAAACCTGACCTGATGGCCAGGGGCGTAGCTCTCGATCTGCTATAGATGGCCAAGCGAGTTGGCCCGCAGTACAAAGCCACCGAATACGAAGATCTATCTGGGGAGAAAAACCTCACCCTGGATCGCATCATTGTCGATGATCGAAGGAGCCATCAAGCCTTATGGTAACGACACAGTGGAACTCTCAATAAAAGCACCAATGTCGGTGTCAAAACTGGCGGATCTCGGGTAGGGGGTCCTGAACTGTGCGTCTAAGGTGGATGGTAACAAGAGGCGGGGGACACAATGTTTACCCAGGTTCGGGCCCTCTCGATGGAGGTAATACCCTACTTCCTTCTTGATTGATCTTGATGATATGAGTATTACAAGAGTTGATCTACCATGAGATCGATGAGGCTAAACCCTAGAAGCTAGCCTATGATTATGATTGTTGTTGTCCTACGGACTAAACCCTCCGGTTTATATAGACACCGGAGGGGGCTAGGGTTACACAGAGTCGGTTACAAGGGAGGACATCTACATATCCGAATTGCCAAGCTTGCCTTCCACGCAAAGGAGAGTCCCACCCGGACACGGGACGAAGTCTTCAATCTTGTATCTTCATAGTCCAATAGTCCGGCCAAAGGATATAGTCCGGCTGTCCGAGGACCCCCTAATCCATGACTCCCTCAGCAGCCCCCAGCATAAGTTTGCCACTCACTTCCTGTCGATGTGTACCAAGGGCATGATCCTTGGCGCTGACCTTGCCGCGATCGCAGGGGGGAGGACAGCAGCAGGAGGAGCCCCTGAGGGCTACGCCCAACATGCCGCCTCCGTCAACCACGCCACCCCGAGGGGCATCCCCGGCAAGGGCGCCAAGCTCCGATCCCATGCACACGGAGGAGGAGGAGGCAGGCTTGGGCACCGGCGTCCACACCTCGGCGCCTGATGCTGGAGGAGAGGGGGCCTCTGCTTCCCAGCCTAGCACGGGTAGGCCACTCGCCAAACTTATCCTCTCCCGATGGACCGGGAGGACCTGGACACCGTTATCGAGGATGTCACCAGGAATGCCATGGCGGAGGCCGAGAATACCGTCGCTGAAGAGGCCGCCGAGGGTGCTGCCGAGGATGCCGCCAAGGGGCTTGCCGAGGAGCCTGGCAAGGCTACAGCTGAGGAGGCCGGTAAGGGACCTGCCGGGGAGCCCGGCAAGGCTACTGCCGAGGAGGCCGGTAAGGGACCTGCCAGGGAGGCCGGCGAGCTCGTTGCCGAGGAGGAGGGGGCTGATGACCAGCCTTCCTCCTCTACTGCCTCTGGCTCCGGCAGGTACCTGAGGGTGGGCGACGATCTCTTTGTCCACCTCCCCGGGTCGTCGAGCTCCAGGGCACCCATCAAGGGAGAGGTTTTCGACGAAGAGGTGCTTGCCGCAGCCGGGCTCGAGGTTGTTGATTAGCCGAGTGCCGGTGGCGATGGTTCTCAGGAGGAGCGGCTTCTCCAGGCCATGGGTGCCAACTTCCGGAAGCTCCAAGCACTCCACCGCGCCCGCCTAGACAAGGCCAAGTCTAGGGCAGCAACGATGGACAAGGCGGAGGCGGACCAAAAGGTGTGCGTCGCCGAGACGCAGAATTGGTTCCGCCAAGCTTGTGAGGAGCTGAAGGTCGCCCAGGACGAGCTGGCCAAGCGCAAGGTGGAGCTCACCATGAAGCAGGCCGATATTGAGAAGGCCCGGGAGACTGCGGAGAGCTTGGCCGCCGCAGCCGAGGCCGCTCGAGCCTAGCACCAGGCCGCGCTGAACTCTCAGGAGGAGGACCTTGCCGCGCGTGAGGAGAAGCTTGCCACAACGCTCCACGGCAAGGATGAGGAGGTGGAGAAGCTCTTCACAGAGCGGACCCAGGGGCTGGAGCAGAGGCACAGGGAGGCACTCAATGCCCACGCCCAGGTTCACGCCGACAAGACGAAGGAGCTGGAGGTGAAGTGGGACGGGTTGAAAAACCAGGTCCTGGCGCTGTCCAAGGAGAAGGACACGCTCAACAGCGCCCTGACGGAGGCGCAGGGCATGGTCCTCAGCAGGGCCGGGGAGCTCTCCGAAGCCAACAACTCCATCAAAGACCTCAGGCTGAAGCTGGAGGGTCTCGAGGGGATGTTGTCGGAGAGCAAGGCCCGGGAGGAGACCCTGACCAAGAACCTGGAGACCGAGAAGCAGCTGCGGAAGGACGACGCCCTCGCCCATAAGGAGTATGTAGAAGGCGAGAACCGCTGGCTCAATCGCCTCACCGCCGTTGCCGACAAGGCCACCACGTAGCTGGCTACCATGGGGATACCGGATGTGAGGTACGCCCCGGAGCCGAACTTGAGCGCCAACTATAGCCTGACCCTGTTCTTTGAGAGGGTTGTCGGCGCCTTGGAGCGGCTTCGTGCCAACTGGGCGGCCTCGCTAGCCAATGAGGCCCGGAGGCTTTGCCAGGGCGCCATGACCAAGGTTCTCACCAAGATGGCATACTAGAACCCCAACCTCGACTTCGACGCCGCGTTGGACAGCTTGTCGGTAGGTATGGACCTTGCGGTGCTCAAGGAGCGTATCAAGCCCATCATCAGCCGCATCAGTGAAATCAAGAGCGTGGAGGGCCAGCGCCGAGATTAGGCACCCCGTCTCCCACTGTTGCAGTAGGTTCACGACGAAGACATTTTTTATCTTTAGTTAGAACCGCAGCAACAATTGATGTAATATAACTCTGCAGCACTTTGGGTACAATGCGTGTTATCTTCCTGTTCGATCTTCCCCTTTGTACGTTTACCCAACATTAAACGGGCAGGCTTGCCGGCGCATAAACCCAGGGCGGCACCTTGAGGACGGATCCTCAATGGCCTGGCGGGTGTGCTTGCTGCCGAGCGAGCCACCTTACCGTTCTCAACGCGGCTTCTCGAACTGTCGAGCTTGACTCGAGTCAGAACCGAGAGTGTTGCCGATTGCGGAAGCCTACCCTGCCACTCTCGACGCGGTCGCTTGAGCTGTTGAGCGGACTCGAAACAGAACAAGGGCATAGAAAATTGTGGAAGGGCCCCTTTGCGTGCAGGCTTTCATACATAGGGCAAGACCTCCGAGGACAATAACCTCATATATAAAAAGGAAATTGCTTAAGGTTTCAGATGACTAAGCTTTCTTGTCGCCGCACTGGCGTCTTCCGCGCTTGCAGGCGGCGTCGTTCCCTTGGTTGTCTTCTTCTCCGGAAGCCATGGCCATGAGGAACTGCTAAGCCGACTGCTAGACCAGATTCTCACAACTGCAGGACCCCTACCTAGCGCGCCAAAGATGTCGATGGGAAATGACACCTATGGGATCACAAGAATCCCTACTACAGTTGCCGGGGCGCGGGGTCGTGAGAAGAGCAGGATTAGCAGTCAGCACGGGGATCGTTTACCCAGGTTCGGGCCGCGAGGATGCGTAAAACCCTAGTCCTGCTTTGGTAGATTTATTGAGTGTTCTTGGGCTCTCGAACTAGCTATGGTGGCTGTGTAGTTCCAAAGAGCCAAATCCCTCTCTAGTACGCCATAGGCCTCCTTTTATAGTCGAAAGGGGCTGCTACAGTGGCACATAGGAGGTGGAAAGGCCTACAGTAATGCGAGCTTATCGCCCATATTATAGGACAAGACGCATTTAATGCGTCGCTTAGGTGTCCCTTAGCTTTATCGGGGACGAGAACGAGGCCCGTCCCGCCCGTCGCCGCTCCTCCTCGTTGTGACACGCGCCCAGGCTAGCGATGCATGCAGTGTTATGTAGACAGGCAGGCAGGTGAGGTGGCGCAGTGGTAGGGCCTTCATGAAGGTCCGCATGCCGCCACGCAAGTGCCTTCTGATTTGACCTAGAAGTCGCATGTTGCCACGCAGGTGCCTGCTCAGCTAGTTGGGCTGGCAGCTGCATGCGAACGGCGGTGGGATCTTGGCTGGTGCGGGCCTGGCAGTGGCCCTGCTGACGCCCTTGGCAAGGGTCTTGTCGGGAGCCCGGCAAGAGTCTTGTCGTGGCGTTGATGTCATCCCTTGCCGGGGGCCTTGCTATCATCCCCGACAAGGGTCTTGCCGAGGGCCTTGTGGACTTCCTCGGCTAGAATCCCACCGAGGGTCGCCGTCTTCTGGTCCTCATCTGATCCTGAGTATTCTCTGTCTTCACAAAGATCTGCATGCCACCATGGAGGTGCCTCCCGAGCCCTGGCCCAACGTGGTTGATGGTGTTGGATACCGTGGGCTCAAGGCTGGCGCCCTCCGCTGGTGTTGGGCAAGCTTCCCCGACAAGGGTCTTGTCGGGGCCGCTGAGGCTGCCCCGGCAAGAGTCTTGCCGGGGGAACATGCTTCGTCCCTCTGCTCTTTGTGCTCTCAGCCTTGGCATTGTCTTGTTTGCCTTGGTGCTTCGGCTTCTCTTCGCTTCCCTCCTCTGCCCTGCTAAGTGTGGCCGCGGCGTGTGGCTCTGACCGCTCGCGCACAAGTAAATGGGTCAAAAGGATAGCTCCTACTTTTGTACACCGACAAGTTAACACATTATACCTGTGAATATGACATGTGTTCCTGTTTTTGGTACATATTACGTCTTTGTATTAACCATGTTCTTAATCAAACTACTTTTCTTGTGTATCCCTCATCAATCATTTCTGACAAGACACCTTCAAGTTGACAATGTAATATTGGTTGCATCTTGCATATCATTTGAAACATGTATTGCCTCTAATTTGTTGAAGTGCCAAGAGACACATCTAACTTGGTAGAGTGATTTTGGTTGGATCTTTCATATGGTGTCTAGATTGCATTGCTTCCAATTTGTTGAAATGCCTTCTGCTTAGCATTTTTCGTACATATTCCATCCTCCTACAATGTGGTTGCCATACATAAAAGTTGTGTTCGTCGGTATCATGCATCAACGAATTTGGAAGTGCGAATTTCATTCCTTTTTCTTGTGTGTTACTTGACAAGGCAAAATCTAAAAGGACGAAGGCACGGAATGATGGTGGTCCTCTAGAGCAACCGAAACAGATAATCTCTACAGATTCTCCTACTACTCCTACTGCAGTGCAAGTTCCAAATCTCATCTCCCCTACTCCACAACCCCAGGTGTTGGCTCTAACATGGCAGTGTGATATCTGGTTGCATGTTGCATATGGTGCCTAGCATGTATTTCTCCTAATTTGTTAAATTGCATCTCCTTAGCTTACACATTATACATGTGAACCTGACACGCCTTCCTGTTTTTAGTACATACTACATCTGCCTATCACACCATGTTCTTACATCAAACTACTGTTCTTGTGTATCTTGCATCTATCGCTTATGATGAGACAGTCACGCCCATGGGTTAGTATGAGAGGCGCTACTCTTATAAAGAGTGCGGTTTCATCCTCTCCACATGATTCTCAAGAAACAGCAAGCCTAATTGAAGATATTGAACGTAGCTCTGTACTTGAAGACCGCACTTCCCCTACACCACCATCGCAGGTGCTTGCTCTAACTTCGCAGTGTGGTATGTGGTTGCATGTTGCATACGTTGTCTAGCTTGTAATGCTTCTAATTAGGGTAAATTGCATTTGCTTAGTTTACACATTATACCTGTGAATATGACATGCCTTCCTATTTTTGGTACACACTACATCTATGTGTTAACCATGTTCTTACATGAAACTACCTCTCTTCTGTATCCTGCATCAATCACTTACGATGAGACACCTTTATTCGTTGCATATTGCATATTATTTCTAGCCTGTTGTGATGTATTGCTTCTAATTTGGTCAAATACATTTGTTAGGCCACCCTTTTAATTTGGCAGAGTGATATTGGTTTCATCTTTCATATGGTTTATAGCTTGCATTGCTTCTAACTATTTCAAACACCTTGTGCTTAGTTTACACTTTATACATCATACATGTCAATATGTCATGCCGTCCTGTTTTTCATACATATTCCATCCTCTCATCATGCGGCTGTCTTACATCAAAGTAGTGCTCGTCAGTATCATGCATAAATGTGTTCTAAAGAGCAAATTTTATTCCTTTTTCTTGTGGGTTTGACTTGACAAGGAAAAATCAAAAAAGAGGAAGGAAAAGAGTAAGAAAGGCGATGATGGTGGTCCTCTGCAGCAACGTAAACGGAGCATCTGTATGGATTCTCCTTGTACTGCTAGTGCATTACAAGTTCCAAGTCTCCGCTCCCCTACTCCACCATCCAAGGTGTTGCATACGGTGTCTAGCTTGTATTGCTCCTAATTAGTGTAAACTGCATCTACTTAGCTTACACATGATACGTGTGAATATGACACGCTTTCCTGTTTTTGGTACATACTATATCTGTCTATCACACCATGTTCTTACATGAAACTACTCTTCTTGTGTATCCTGCGTCAGTCACATATGATGGGACACCTTTAAGTTGGCAGTGTGATATTGGTTTGCGTCTTGAATATGATTTCTAGCATGTAGTGCTTCTAGTTTGATGAACGTCACCTATGACGAGGCAGTTTTAACTTGGCAGAGTGATATTGATTGCACCTTTCATATGGTGTCTAGCTTGCAGTGCTTCTAATTTGTTGAAGTGCCTTCTTCTTAGTTACCACATCATAGGTGTGAATATGTCAAGCCATCCAGTTTTTCGTACATATTCCATCCTCGTATCATGACTTTGCCTTTCATTAGAGTAGTGTTCGTCGGTATCATACATGAATGAGTTCTGAAGCACATATTTTATTCCTTTTTCTTGTCGGTTTGACCTCACAATGCAAAATCAATAAAGTGGAAGGAAATTGGTTAGGCATTGGATGATGGTGGTCCTTCCGAGCAACTGAAACGGAGGGTCTCTACAAATTCTACTCGGCCATCCTCCCAACAAGATTCACAAGACAACGCAAGGCTAGACAGTCAACGTAGTTGTGTAGATGATGAGCACATCTCCCCTACTCCACCATCACAGGTGCTTGCTCTAACTTGGCACTATTATATGTGGTTGCATGTTGTGTATGATGTCTAGCTTGTATTGCTTCTAACTTTGTTGAATTGCATCTGCTTGCATTACACATAATGCCTGTGAATATGACACGTGTTCCTGTTTCTAGAACATACAATATCTGATCACACCATGTTCTTACATCAGACTACTGTTCTTGCATATCTCGCATCAGTCACTTATGATAAGGCACTTTTAAGTCGCCACTATGATATTGGTTGTGTCTTGCATATGATTTCTAGCATGTACTTCTTCTAATTTGTTGAAACCCACACAGTTTGAACTTGGCAGAGTGATATTGGTTGCACCTTTCATATGGTGTCTAGCTTGCAGTGCTTCTAATTTGTTGAAATGCCCTCTACTTAGTTACCACGTCATAGGTGTGAATATGTCATGCCGTCCTATTTTTTGTACATATTCCATCCTCGTATCATGTGTTTGCCTTTCATCTGAGTAGTGTTCGTCAGTATCATGCATGAATGAGTTCTGAAGAGCGAATTTTATTCCTTTTTCTTATCGGTTTGACTTCACAATGCAAAACCAATACAGCTGAAGGAAATTAGTCCGGGAGTGGATGATTGTGGTCCTTCAGAGCAACTCGAACAGAGGGTCCCTACATATTCCACTCCGCCATCCTACCAACAAGATTCCCAAGACAACACAAGGCTGGACAGTCAACGTAGCTGTGTAGATGATGAGCACATCTCCCCTACTCCACCATCATAGGTGCTTGCTCTAACTTGGCACTATTATATGTGGTTGCATGTTGCGTATGATGTCCAGCTTGTATTGCTTCTAACTTTGTTGAATTGCATCTGCTTACTTTACACATAATGCCTGTGAATATGACACATGTTACTGTTTCTAGAACATACGTGTAGATGATGAGCACATCTCCCCCACTCCACCATCACAGGTGCTTGCTCTAACTTGGAACTGTTATATGTGGTTGCGTGTTCCATATGATGTCTAGTTTGTATTTCTTATGATTTTGTTGAATTACATCTGCGTAGCTTACAACTTATACCTGCAACGATCACTTACCCATAAGACATATTTAACTTGGGAGTGTGATGTAGGGTTGCATCTTGCATTGTCTTCTATCTTGTACTGCTTCTAATTTCTTGAAATGGCACTTACGACAAGACACTTTTTACCTGATAGAGTGATATTGGTTGCATGTTCATATGGTGCCTAGCTTTCATTTCTTCTAATTTTGTTGAAACACCTTTTGCTTACTGTTTTTCATACATATTCCCTCCTCCTATTGTACGTCTGAATATGCAATGTTGTCCTCTTTTTGTATATATTCCATCCTCCTATCCTGCGCTTGCCTTACATCAAAGTAGTGTTCGTCTGTATCATGCATCAACAAGTTATGCAGAGCTAATTTTATTCATCTTCTTTTAGTTTTGAATTCATAAGGCAATATTAGAAAATAGGAAGGAAAAGAGTAAGTTAGGGGATGTTGGTGGTCCTCCGGACCGACGCAAACAGAGACTCTCTAGATTTGCCATTGCCACTGCTAATGAAGTTGAAGTCCCAAGTCTACATGATGAGTTCATCTCCCGTACTCCACCATCGCAGGTGCTTGCTCTATGTTGACAGTGTGATAATTGGTTTCATGTTGCATATGTTGTCTAGCCTGTATTTCTTCTATTTTGATTAAATTGCACCTGATGAGTTTATACGTTATACATGTGCATATGACATGCCTTTCTGTCTAGAATACACTGCATCTATCAATCATACCATGTTCTTACATCAAAGTATTGCTGTTGTGTATCCCGCATCAGTCACTCATGGTTGGACGCTTTTAACATGGCAGTTTGATAGTGGTTGCATCTTGCATTGATTTCTATGTTGTACTGCTTCTAATTTTTCGAAATGACACTTATGACAAGACACTTTTAACTAGGCAGAGTGATATTGGTCGCATCTTTCATATGGTGTCTAGCTTGCATTACTTCTATTTTTTTGAAAATCCTTCTCTTAGTTTACACATCGTAGCTGTCAATATGTCACGCCGTCTTGTTTTTTTACATATTCCATCCTCATACGGTTATCTTACATCAAAGTATTGCTTGTCTGTATCATGCATCAATGAGTTCTGAAGAGCAATTTTATTCTTTTGTGTTGTGGGTATGCCTTGACATGGCAAAGTCAAAAAAGAGCAAGGAAAAGAATATAGTAGGGAATGGTGTTACTCGTCGGGTGAAACGGAAAAAGGATCTGCCCTTGAGGTCCTGCTGGTACTTATAGTGTCGTAGAAGGTCCAAGTCCACTGGCTAAATCTACAAACACAGTATCACCTGCTCCACCAGCTGCATCATCCGCTTCAACTGTACCAGCATCTCAACAGGTTACTCGTTCGTTTGCTCCGGAACTGGCCAGTTCCCAAGCTGCATTCACACCTAACACCACTTCTGAAGCACTACTGACACAACAGGACTTGGCAAGATCAGATGAACCTCATGAGCATCAACACCAAGACAGTACCTAACTGAGTCAAGTTGCATTTGCATGCTCCTTTATATGTACTCTCACAGTTTGATGTGCACTAACACTTTCCATATTCATTGTTGAACTAGCATCACGGCGCAAGCGGAAACCGACATCAGGGATAATGCTTGACAGATTAACAAAATCTAAAGGAGGAAGAATGGAGATCCATTTTGAGGCAGGTTTAAAAGGTCCACATGATGCTACAGAGTCAGCCAAGTTAGTATTAGAGGAAGCCATTGCCGTTAGGTGTCATGCACGTATCCTCCCAACGTGGATCCAGTACAGAATGAGAAAGACAATACCTAGTTTAACACCTTCCTTGACCATTTATTCATAAGTAATGTTATTCATCGCAATTTGTAATATTGTCTTGCTCTGTGCCATACTTTCTAGCTTCCCCCTAATAAGACTCACATTCTTTTTTCAACAGATGAGGTTCAAGTTGGATCCGAAAGATGATGCAACTAAACAAGCATGCACTCATGTTTTTTAGTCTGCTCTATGACAGTATTGGTACCACCTTAGAAAATCTCACTTTGAAGGCAAGGCTAACAATGAAATCGCTCAAACATCTCCAGTGGAATATATTACAGATGAAGACTGGACAGCCCTTGTTAAACACTGGTCTGATCCAAAGTATCAGGTAGGGTATATGTATTTGATTAGACCACATATTGAACTTGTATTTATGTATGTGCCTTACAAGTGTATCTTCTTCTAGGCTAACAGTTTGAAGAACAAGACCAACCATTCTAAAGTGAAATTCCAACAGACAACGGGATCTCGTAGCTATATTGCACACTGCGAGGCTCTTGTAAATAGCTGGTACTTCCTTCTTTTTTGCCATATTATTGTATCTATATTGACTTGTTCCAAATACAGAGGAAAACCCGTGTGTACCAAAAAGAACCTGAACCGAATGCAGTGCAAATCTTCAAGGATTGCCACACCAGCAAGATGAAGGGCATGAGCACACCAGTTCAGGCCGATGTTGTAAGCCCTTACTCCTCCTGCCTTTGAACTGATTGGTATTGTGATGTGTTCATTTAACTGCTTGGTTTGCAGCCAATGCAGTTACTCTGTTCACTTCTATACACAGTTGTCTTAACGTATCATTTCACCTTACATGGTTTAAAAGAGATGAAGGATATTCTATTGGTCTTGATCTATAATCTAGTTGTGATGTTCACGTGCGCACACAATGATAGAATAGCCTGTTTGTTTTATATCTGTTTTCCCATGATATGAATGATGTCATACTATGTTCATCCTACTTTAAACCATGTCTCTTTATCCTTAGATGTCAACGAATGTGAGGAAATAGACAATACAGTAGGCATGCTACATGGACATATGTTCCGAAGGTGATTTTATTATGTAGTTGGCACTACAATACATGCTAATGTATTACAGTAGTTCGCCAAAATAACTTATGTACAAATGTGAAACCGACTTTGTTTGTTTTTGTCTCATTAGTAACTTATCTGGTATAGTAATCTACAAGTTCAAACTTTTAGCAAGCTATGGAACAAATGATTGAACAGCCACAACCACCTGAAGGTGGCGAGGCTACCACAGGCACAGTGTCACCTCTTGCTGCAGTGCGTCAGTATCTCTCCACTAACAGTGCAAAAAGCACCTTCCAGCGTAATTCTGGGTTGGTTGTCAAGGTAACCTCATCCAAATCACCTAATGAACAAAATCTTCCGGCTAGACAGAGTGATATATCTATGCTCCAGACACAAGTCCAATCCCTAATGGATGTTGTGTCGGAAACAAAAATAGTGGTTGACAAATGTCGTGAAGATATGAATGGTTTTGAAACCAGACTATCAGACATTTTCTTCATTGTTCAAGAGCAATGGAGGAAAAAGGGAAGATCATGCTGCTCCATCAGATTCTACAGCCTGAAACATAAGCACTCAAGTCAAATGATCTGTGCTTCTATACATCTGATGGTGCTTTTATCTGCAAGGACTGTAAACTTTATGCCAACGGGCCTTTTGTTGTATGGTTGGAATTTATTTTGTTGTGATACAACATTTATGATGCTGCCAAAGGCTGCAGTAATTACGACGCTATTTTTGTATAGTGTAGGTTTATCTTATTAATGTATTCGGCCGAAAGCTTCGTAGGAGCCCAACATGCCAACATTCGTCGGGCCCATTCCAATTGGGTTAAAAAAGATTCTGGGCCGAAATTTGCATGTAGCCCACTAAAAATATCTGGGCCTAAATCAGCATAAGCTTTCATATTTTTTAGGTAGGCATGTGCCCATAGTGGGCCTTTAACAGGCCTAAATATAATTTGGGCCCTCAATTATAATAGGCCGTTTACATGTGTAAATATCTCGAGCCCATAAAAACATTGGCCTTTAATAGGCCGAAAGGTAGATTGGGCCCTGATTGTGCCAAATAACCCACTGGTCTCAGCAGGCCAAAATGGTGGCCCATTTACAATGCGGATCATCCACAGGCCGAAATTCAGACCGGCCGTAAATGTGCCGACCTACTACACGGGCCTTTAACAGGCCGGAAGTTCGGTCGGGCTTGATTAGTGTCATTTTTATATGGTCCGTTAGTAGGCCTGATGTGGCGTTGGGCCACATATGGCCCATGGATTTTATCCGACATTAACAGGCCCAAAGTCACAACAGGCTGAAAGTGGCCCAAATCTGTGGCGGGTCTCTACCAAGCCGAATGTCACACATGGCCGAATATGACCCATTTCCTTCATGGTCGTCTATGGGCCGAAAGTTTCAATGTCCTATAAATGGGCCCAAATGAAGCAGGACCTTTAACAGGCCTGAAACACACCGGGCCGTAATTCGGCCCAAATTCCTAGCGGTTTGTTAACGGGCCAGAAGTGACCATGGGTTGTGATGATGACAAGTTTAGGACGGGCCATTGACGGACCGATTTGACACTAGTCGTATGGGCCTTAACTGAAAATGTTGGGCATTTAGCTGGGCCCATTATGGTCTGCAAAATCTTGTGGGCCTTTAGCTGGGCCGACCCATTATGGGTCGCTAAATCTTGTGGGCCATTTGTTGGGCCGGCCCATTATGGCCCACTAAATTTTGTGGGCCATTTGTTGGGCCGGCCCATTATGGCCTGCTAAATTTTGTTGGCCTTTAGTTGGGCCGGCCCGTTTAATCTTTATGGGCCACTTTTGGGCCGGTCCACGTGTCAACGTATTATAGGCGCATCTCGCCCATTGGATCAGTGACACCTGCCCAACGGTGAGCAAACACGTGTTTCCTCTGGCCAATGAGTATTTTACGCGTGGAAAATCTCCATTGGTCCAGGCTGTTAACGGGTTAACGGATCCAAAACCGGACCCGATAGCTTAACGGCTTTCCATTACAGTGGATGCCACGTGTCGATCACCATTGACGAAAGCACTTCCATGGCGCGGCATTTATCATCATGGAAGTGAACACTTCCGTGATGATAATTTTGGTAATGTCATGGAACACTTCTACGACAGCACAGGTATGACTATCTTGATTCTTTCATAAAATCGTCATGGATGTACATCCATGACAGAAAACATGACCTATTGTGACAAACATGTATCATCACGAAAGTGTCTTTTTTGTAGTGGTGATCGTAGGAATTTTTTTGAAATATTGCGTTCCCCAACACTGATTGTTGGGGAACGTAGTAATTTCAAAAATAATACGACGCACACGCAACATCATGGTGATGCATAGCAACGAGAGGGAAGAGTATCGTCCACATACCCTCGTAGACTGTAAGCGGAAGCGTTATGAGAATGTGGTTGATGTAGTCGAACGTCTTCACGATCCGACCGATCCAAGTACCGAATGCACGGCACCTCCGAGTTCAGCACACGTTCAGCTCGATGATGTCCCACGAACTCCGATCCAGCAAAGCTTCATGGGAGAGTTCCATCAGCACGACGGCGTGATGACAGTGATGATGTTGCTACTGATGCAGGGCTTCGCTTAAGCACCGCTATGATATGATCGAGGTGGATTATGGTGGAGGGGGCACCGCACACGGCTAAGGGATCAATGATCAACTTGTGTGTTCTAGGGTGCCCGCTGCCCCCGTATATAAAGGAGCAAGGGGGAGGCCAGCCGGCGCTCCTAGGGCGCGCCAGGAGGAGGATTCCTCCTCCTAGTAGGAGTAGGACTCCCCTTTCCTACTCCTACTAGGAGGAGGAAAGGAAGGGGGAAGGGGAGAAGGAAGGAGAAGGAGGAAAGGAGGAAAGGGCGGCCGGACCCCTAGTCCAATTCGCTTTGGGCTAGGGGGGGCGCCGTGCCTCCTCTCTTCCACCACTTGGCCCATGAGGCCCAATACTTCTTCCCCGTATTCCCGTAACTCCCCGGTACTCCGAAAAATACCCAAATCACTCGGAACCTTTCCGATGTCCGAATATAGTCGTCCAATATATCGATCTTTACGTATCGACCATTTCGAGACTCCCCGTCATGTCCCCGATCTCATGTGGGACTCCGAACTACCTTCGGCACATCAAATCACATAAACTCATAATACCGATCGTGACCGAACGTTAAGCATGCGGACCCTACGGGTTCGAGAGCTATGTAGACATGATCGAGACACGTCTCCGGTCAATAACCAATAGTGGAACCTGGATGTTCATATTGGCTCCTACATATTCTACGAAGATCTTTATCAGTCAAACTGCATAACAACACATGTTGTTCCCTTTGTCATCGGTATGTTACTTGCCCGAGATTCGATCGTCGGTATCTCAATACCTAGTTCAATCTTGTTACCGGCCAGTCTCTTTACTCGTTCCGTAATGCATCATCCCATAACTAACTCATAGTTGCATTGCTTGCAAGGTTTATAGTGATGTGCATTACCGAGAGGGCCCAGAGATACCTCTCCGACAATCGGAGTGACAAATCCTATTCTCGATCTATGTCAACTCAACGAACACCATCGGAGACACCTGTAGAGCACCTTTATAATCACCCAGTTATGTTGTGACGTTTGGTAGCACACAAAGTGTTCTTCCGGTAATCGGGAGTTGCATAATCTCATAGTCATAGGAACATGTATAAGTCATGAAGAAAGCAATAGCAGTAAACTAAACGATCAAGTGCTAAGCCAACTGAATGGGTCATGTCAATCACATAATTCTCCTAATGATGTGATCCCGTTAATCAAATGACAACTCATGTCTATGGCTAGGAAACTTGACCATCTTTGATCAATGAGCTAGTCAAGTAGAGGCATACTAGTGACACTATGTTTGTCTATGTATTCACACTTGTATTATGTTTCCGGTTAATACAAGTCTAGCATGAATAATAAACATTTATCATCATATAAGGAAATAAATAATAACGTTATTATTGCTTCTAGGGCATATTTCCTTCAGTCTCCCACTTGCGCTAGAGTCAATAATCTAGTTCACATCTTTATATGATTAGTTCACATCTCCATGTGACTAACACCCAAAGGGTTTACTAGAGTCAATAATCTAGTTCACATCGCTATATGATTAACACCCAAAGAGTGATCATGTTTTTCTTGTGAGAGAAATTTAGTCAACAGGTCTACCACATTCAGAGCCATATGTATTTTGCAAATTTTCTATGTCTACAATGCTTTGCACGGAGCTACTCTAGCTAATTGCTCCCACTTTCAGTATGTATCTAGATCGAGACTTAGAGTCATCTAGATCGATAATAATAATAATAATAATAATAAATTGCATCAACGTAACTCTTTACGACGAACTCTATTATCACCTCCATAACCGAGAAATATTTCCTTAGTCCTCTAAGGATAATTTTGACCGCCGTCCAGTGATCTACTCCTAGATCACTATTGTACTCCCTTGCCAGAATGATGCTAAGGTATACAATAGGACTGATAAACAGCATAGCATACTTTATAGAACCTATGACTGAGGCATAGGGAATGACTTTTCATTCTCTTTCTATTTTCCGTTGTGGTCGGGTTTTGAGTCTTTACTCAACTTCACACCTTGCAACATAGGCAAGAACTCCTTCTTTGACTGTTCCATTTTGAACTACTTGAAAATCTTGTCAAGGTATGTACTCATTGAGAAAACTTATCAAGTGTCTTGATCTATCTCTATAGATCTTGATGCTCAATGTGTAAGCAGCTTCATCGAGGCCTTTCTTTGAAAAACTATTTTCAAACACTCCTTTATGCTTTCCAGAAAATTCTACATTATTTCTGATCAACAATATGTCATTCACATATACTTATCAGAAATGTTGTAGTGCTCCCACTCACTTTCTTGTAAATACAGGCTTCACCGCAAGTCTGTATAAAACCATATTCTTTCATCACTTTATCAAAGCATATATTCCAACTCCGAGATACTTGCACCAGTCCATAGATGGATCGCTGGAGCTTGCTCGCTTTGTTAGCACCTTTTAGGATCGACAAAACCTTCTGGTTGCATCATATACAACTCTTCTTTAAGAAATCCATGAAGGAATACAGTTTTGACATCCATTTGCTAGATTTCATAAAATGCGGCAACTGCTAACATGATTCAGACAGACTTTTAAGCATCGATACGAGTGAGAAAATCTCATCATAGTCAACACCTTGAACTTGTTGAAAACATTTTGTGACAATTCGAGTTTTGTAGATAGTAACACTACTATCAGCGTTCGGCTTCCTCTTGAAGATCCATTTATTCTTAATGACTCACCGATCATCCGGCAAGTCAATCAAAGTCCATACTTTGTTCTCATACATGGATCCCATCTCAGATTTCATGGCCTCAAGCCATTTCGCGGAATCTGGGCTCATCATCGCTTCCTCATAGTTCGTAGGTTCGTCATGGTCAAGTAACATGAAATCCAGAACAGGATTACCATGCCACTCTGGTGCGGATCTCATTTTGGTTGACCTACGAGGTTTGGTAGTAACTTGATCTGAAGTTACATAATCATCATCATTAGCTTCCTCACTAATTGGTGTAGGAGTCATAGGAACAGATTTTTGTGATGAACTACTTTCCAATAAGGGAGCAGGTACAATTACCTCATCAAGTTCGACTTTCCTCCCACTCACTTCTTTCGAGAGAAACCCCTTCTCTAGAAAGGATCCATTCTTAGCAACGAATGTCTTGCCTTCGGATCTGTGATAGAAGGTGTACCCAACTGTCTCCTTTGGGTATCCTATGAAGACACATTTCTCCAATTTGGGTTTGAGCTTATCAGGATGAAACTTTTTCACACAAGCATCGCAACCCCAAACTTCAAGAAACAACAACTTTGGTTTCTTGCCAAACCACAGTTAATATGGCGTCGTCTCAACGGATTTAGATGGTGCCCTATTTAACGTGAATACAGCTGTCTCTAATGCATGACCCCAAAACGATAGTGGTAAATCGGTAAGAGACATCATAGATTGCACCTTATCTAATAAAGTACGGTTACGATGTTCGGACACACCATTACGTTGTGGTGTTCCAGGTGGCGTGAGTTGCGAAACTATTCCGCATTTTTCAAATGAAGACCAAACTCATAACTCAAATATTCTCCTCCACAATCAGATCATAGGAACTTTATTTTCTTGTTACGATGATTTTCCACTTCACTCTGAAATTATTTGAACTTTCCAAATGTTTTAGATTTATGTTTCATCAAGAAGATATACCCATATCTTACTCAAATCATCTGTGAAGGTCATAAAATAACGATACCTGCCATGAGCCTCAACACTCATCGGACTGCATACATCAGTATGTATTATTTCCAACAAGTCTGTTGCTCGCTCCATTGTTCCGGAGAACGGAGTCTTAGTCATCTTTGCCCATGAGGCATGGTTCGCAAGCATCAACTGATTCATAATCAAGTGATTCCAAAAGCCCATCAGCATGGATTTTCTTCATGCGCTTTACACCAATATGACCTAAACGGCAGTGCCACAAATAAGTTGCACTATCATTATTAACTTTGCATCTTTTGGCTTCAATATTATGAATATGTGTATCACTACAATCGAGATTCAATAAACCATTCACCTTGGGTGTAAGACCATTGAAGGTTTTATTCATGTAAACAGAACAACAATTATTCTCTGACTTTACATGAATAACTGTATTGCAATAAACATGATCAAATCATATTCATGCTTAACGCAAACACCAAATAACTTTTTATTTAGGTTCAATACTAATCTCGAAAGTATAGGGAGTGTGCGATGATGATCATATCAATCTTGGAACCACTTCCAACATTTATCGTCACTTCACCCTTAACTAGTCTCTGTTCATTCTGCAACTCCCGCTTCGAGTTACTAAATTGAACTAGTATCAAATACTTAGGGGTTGCTATAAACACTAGTATAGTACACATTAATAACATGTATATCAAATATATCTTTGTTCACTTTGTCATCCTTCTTATCCGCCAAATACTTGGGGCAGTTCTGCTTCTAGTGACCAGACCCTTTGCAGTAGAAGCACTTAGTCTCAGGCTTAGGTCTAGACTTGGGCTTCTTCATTGGAGCAGCAACTTGCTTGCCGTTCTTCTTGAAGTTCCCCTGCTTCCCTTTGCCCTTTTCTTGAACTAGTGATCTTGTCAACCATCAACACTTGATGTTTTTCTTGATTTCTACCTTCATCGATTTCAGCATCACGAAGAGCTTGAGAATCGTTTCCGTTATCCCTTGCATATTATAGTTTATCACAAAGTTCTAGTAACTTGCTGATAGTGACTAGAGAACTCTGTCAATCACTATCTTATCTGGAAGATTAACTCCCACTTGATTCAAGTGATTGTAGTACTCAGACATTCTGAGCACATGCTCACTAGCTGAGCTATTCTCCTCCATCTTGTAGGCAAAGTGCTTGTCAAAGGTCTCATACCTTTCGACATGGGCATGAGTCTGAAATACTAATTTCAACTCTTGGAGCATCTCATATGCTCTGTGGCGTTCAAAGCGTCTTTGAAGCCCCGATTCTAAGCCATAAAGCATGGTGCACTAAACTATCAAGTAGTCATCATATCGAGCTCGCCAAACATTCATAACGTCTGTATCTGCTCCTGCAATGGATCTGTCACCTAGCGGTGCATCAAGGACATAATTCTTCTGTGCAGCAATGAGGATAACCCTCAGATCACGGATCCAATCCGCATCATTGCTACTAACATCTTTCAACTTAGTTTTTCTCTAGGACCATATCAAAAATAAACGGGGAGCTACATCGTGAGCTATTGATCTACAGCATAGTTATGCAAATACTATCAGGACTAAGTTCATGATAAATTATAGTTCAATTAATCATATTACTTAAGAACTCTCACTTAGATAGATATCCCTCTAATCATCTAAGTGATCACGTGATCCAAATCAACTAAACCATAACCGATCATCACGTGTAATGGAGTAGTTTTCAATGGTGAACATCACTATGTTGATCATATCTACTATATGATTCACGCTCAACCTTTCGGTCTCAGTGTTTCGAGGCCATATCTGTATATGCTAGGCTCGTCAAGTTTAACTCGAGTATTTTGCGTGTGCAAAACTGGCTTGTACCCGTTCTATAAGAACATTGAGCTTATCGCACCCGATCATCATGTGGTGTCTCGGCATGACGAACTTTTGCAACGGTGCATACTCAGGCAGAACACTTGTACCTTGAAATTTTTAGTGAGAGATCATCTTATAATGCTACCGTCAATCAAAGCAGAATAAGATGCATAAAGGATAAACATCACATGCAATCAATATAAGTGATATGATATGGCCATCATCATCTTGTGCCTTTGATCTCCATCTCCAAAGCACCGTCATGATCACCATCGTCACCGGCGTGACACCTTGACCTCCATCGTAGCATCGTTGTCGTCTCGCCAACTATTGCTTCTATGACTATCGCTACCGCTTAGTGATCAAGTAAAGCAATTACATGCCGATTGCATTTCATACAATAAAGCGACAACCATATGGCTCCTGCTAGTTGCCAATAACTCCA
Organism: Triticum urartu; assembly: GCF_003073215.2. Taxonomy (NCBI): domain Eukaryota; kingdom Viridiplantae; phylum Streptophyta; class Magnoliopsida; order Poales; family Poaceae; genus Triticum; species Triticum urartu. Next base: position 109,217,517 of record NC_053026.1, on the reverse strand, counting down.
TTACAAAACATGATCATATCATACAATAAAATATAGCATCATGCCTTGACCATATCACATCACAACATGCCCTGCAAAACAAGTTAGACGTCCTCTACTTTGTTGTTGCAAGTTTTACGTGGTTGCTATGTGCTGAGCAAGAACCGTTCTTACCTACGCATCAAAACCACAACGATAGTTCGTCAAGTTAGTGTTGTTTTAACCTTCAACAAGGACCGGGCGTAGTCACACTCGGTTCAACTAAAGTTGGAGAAACTGACACCCGCCAGCCAACTGTGTGCAAAGCACGTCGGTAGAACCAGTCTCGCGTAAGCGTATGCGTAATGTCGGTCCGGGCCACTTCATCCAACAATACCGCTGAACCAAAGTATGACATGCTGGTAAGCAGTATGACTTGTATCGCCCACAACTCACTTGTGTTCTACTCGTGCATATAACATCTACGCATAAACCTAGCTCGGATGCCACTGTTGGGGAACGTAGTAATTTCAAAAAAAATCCTACACACACGCAAGATCATGATGATGCATAGCAATGAGAGGGAAGAGTATCATCCACGTACCCTCGTAGACCGTAAGCGGAAGCGTTATGAGAACACGGTTGATGTAGTCGAACGTCTTCACGATCCGACCGATCCAAGTACCGAATGCACGGCACCTCCGAGTTCAACACATGTTCAACTCGATGACGTCCCACGAACTCCGATCCAGCAGAGCTTCACGGGAGAGTTCCGTCAGCACGACGACATGATGGCGGTGATGATGTTGCTATCAAGCAGGGCTTCGCCTAAGCACCGCTACGATATGATTGAGGTGGATTATGGTGGAGGGGGGCACCACACACGCCTAAGGGATCAATGATCAACTTGTGTGTTCTAGGGTGCCCCCCTGCCCCCGTATATAAAGGAGCAAGGGAGGAGGCCAGCTGGCCCTCCTAGGGCGTGCTAGGAGGAGGATTCCTCCTCCTGGTAGGAGTAGGACTCCCCTTTCCTACTCCTACTAGGAGGGGGAAAGGAAGGGGGAAGGGGAGAAGGAAGGAGAGGGAGGAAAGGAGGAAAGGGGAGCCGGCCCCCTAGTCCAATTTGGTTTGGGTTAGGGGGGCCGCACGCCCTGCCTCCTCTCTTCCACCACTTGGCCCATGAGGCCCAATACTTCTTCCCCGTATTCCCTTAACTCCCCGTTACTCCGGAAAATACCTGAATCACTCGGAACCTTTCCGATGTCCGGATATAGTCATCCAATATATCAATCTTTACGTATCAACCATTTCGAGACTCCTCGTCATGTCCCTGATCTCATCCGGGACTCTGAACTACCTTCAGTACATCAAATCACATAAACTCATAATACCGATCGTCACTGAACGTTAAGCGTGCGGACCCTACGGGTTCGAGAACTATGAAGACATGATCGAGACACGTCTCCGGTCAATAACCAATAGCATATCCTGGATGTTCATATTGGCTCCTACATATTCTACGAAGATCTTTATCGGTCAAACCGCATAACAACATACGTTGTTCCCTTTGTCATCGGTATGTTACTTGCCCGAGATTCGATCGTCGGTATCTCAATACCTAGTTCAATCTTGTTACCGGCAAGTCTCTTTACTCGTTCCATAATGCATCATCCTGTAACTAACTCATTAGTTGCATTGCTTGCAAGTCTTATAGTGATGTGCATTACCGAGAGGTCCCAGAGATACCTCTCCGACAATCAGAGTGACAAATCCTACTCTCGGTCTATGCCAACTCAACGAACACCATCAGAGACACCTGTAGAGCACCTTTATAATCACCCAGTTACGTTGTGACGTTTGGTAGCACACAAAGTGTTATTCCGGTAATCGGGAGTTGCATAATGTCATAGTCATAGGAACATGTATAAGTCATGAATAAAGCAATAGCAGTAAACTACACGATCAAGTGCTAAGCTAACGGAATGGGTCATGTCAATCACATCATTCTCCTAATGATGTGATCCCGTTAATCAAATGACAACTCATGTCTATGGCTAGGAAACTTAAACATCTTTGATCAACGAGCTATTCAAGTAGAGGCATATTAGTGACACTATGTTTGTCTATGTATTCACACTTGTATTATGTTTCCGGTTAATACGAGTCTAGCATGAAGAATAAACATTTATCATGATATAAGGAAATAAATAATAACTTTATTATTGCCTCTAGGGCATATTTCCTTCACCGGTGCCCCTCCAGAAAGTATGGAGGGGTTGGCAAACCTGTTCAAAGGTGCCCAGCGCCATTTTGAGCTATGGAAGGCCTCAACATGCCGGGAAGGTGCACGGGAAGCATGGGCAATGTGAAAACACGTTACACCAAGCTCGATCCAAATCAGATGGCCCGAGTTGGACCTCAAGGACCAAGCAGAAAGGAGATTCCCGTGAACTTGGTGTATGACCAAGTGAGGATAGCTGTGAAATATCGCAAGAAGATTGTAGTTTAGATAGTCTTATAGATGGCATAGATAAAGAGTAGGAATTTGATTTGATGTATCATTGTACTTTACCATCGAACTTATCTCCAACCGAACTTGGTGAAATTTGTCACCGCGGGCCTTTAGCTTCGACCTCCGAACCAAGAGGTTGGAGTGTTTCCGGATACCATGTTGGAATGTGATAAACATTCATTATGTTTGGAAACCAAGCAATCCGGTCATAGTGCTCAAACAGACAAAATTTGTTCGTGGAGTTATGTGATATTACTATTTAACATAAGAAACATCTTCCAGGGAGAATAGTTCTGTTATGGGTTCCTTTCCTTGGGTCGGCATGCCTAGGCTTTGATCCAAAAGATAGGATTACGGGCAACCTATCCCCTAGTTGTTAGAATAAATGTACATAATCTATCATTGCTTGCCGACCAATTATTCCCTTAAGAACGCTAGCTTCGGCGTCACCCGTCTGAGGTACAAATCTGGATTACTCAGTTGTAACAATCGCAGAGGTACGCCCTTTACACCCTAGCCGAACAGTCAGGAACGTAGGGTGCAAACACAGGAGCGAGGCAACCCATCTTGGCAAAAACTTAAGTCATATAGGTGCATATAATGGCAAAAGATGTATAGAACAAATAACATAAACAATGCAAGCAACAAGCTTGTAGTAATAAGCTTCGTCAAAGAAGCCCCCGGTAACAGTGGGGTGTATACATTTAAGGATGTGTACCCCTAACAGTATGGTAGATCTGAACATACCCTGGGAAAAAAGGGGAAAATAAAAAAGGAGAGGAGAAAAAAGAAACCTAGTCAGAGAATAAAAAAGGATGCGACTGAACTATCCATAGAATCGTCGGAGCCGAGAAGTGTTCCATGGATTCGGCTCGACGCGACTGTCTGATGCATTTCGAAGGCGATAGGCTCCTCCTATGAGAACTTCATCTATGATGAAGGGGCCCTCCCATCTTAGTTTGAGCTTATCCTTCTTCTTCTCTGGGAGGCGTAAGATGAGTTAGCCAATGTTATATGTCTTGGCCCGCACTTCTCTGCTTTGGTATCGCGTGGCCTATTGTTGATAAAATGCGGAATGGGATCGTGCAACATCATGCTCCTCTTCAAGGCCATCTAGGTCGTCCTGTCGATCGAGCTCGGCCTCTCGCTCTTTGTACATGTGCACTCGAGGTGAGTCATGAATAATGTCGCAGGGCAAGACAGCTTCTGCACCGTATACCATGAAGAAAGGTGTGTATCCGATAGTTCGATTAGGCGTAGTCCGCAACCCCCAGAGCACCAAATCGAGTTCCTCGACCCAGTGCTTATCAGGCCATTGGCCCGTTCAACCTGACTGTTTGTTTGAGGGTGATAGACGGATGCGTAGTCGAGTTTAATGCCCAAGTTAGCACACCAGCTTTTCACCTCATCGGCCGTAAAATTGGAGCCATTGTCAGTGATGATGTTGTGCGGGACACCATAGCGGTGTACCACGCCGGATATAAAGTCAATCACTGGCCCCGCTTCAGCCGTTTTTACTAGCTTGGCCTCTATCCACTTAGTGAATTTATCCACCATAACCAGTAAATATTTCTTTTTGTGGCTTCCCCCTTTAAGGGGTCCGACCATATCAAGCCCCCAGACCACAAAGGGCCAAGTAATGGGAATTGTTCTTAAGGCAGTGGGAGGCATATGACATTTGATTGGCGAAAAGATGACATCCGACACAACGTTGGACAAGGGCTTTTGCGTCCGCTCGAGCGGTTGGCCAGAAGAAACCTGTCCGAAAGGCCTTGCTTACAAGGTCCCGAGCCGCACGTGATGGCCGCCCAGACCAGCATGTATTTCAGCCAAGAGTTGTCGTCCCTCCTCTTCGGAGATGCACCTTTGGAGGACACCGTAGTGCTTTTCTTATACAGTTCACCCTCGTGTACCTTGTAGGCTTTAGAGCGTCAAACAATGCGGCGGGCCTCGTTTTGATCATCGAGAAGCTCCTGCTTATTAAGATAGGCCAGGAAGGGTTCGGTCCATGGAGCAATAACAGCCATGATCTCATGAGCAGAGGGTGTTACTTCGGGATCCAAACCCCCGATGATATTTGTATTGTCTTCGGCTGATGGGGGCGTGATTAGGTCCGCACTAGCATCTCCGCTCTCGTCCTACCATACCACGGATGGCTTGAAGAGCCTTTCCATAAAGGTATTGGGTGGGACGGGGTCACACTTGGAGCCCATTCGAGCGAGTATGTCTGATGCCTGATTACTATCTCGAGCGACGTGATGAAATTCAAGCCCCTCGAACCGAGCTGATATTTTTAATACGACGTTTCGATATTCCGCCATTTTTGGATCTTTTGCATCGAACTCTCCATTTACCTGAGATATTGCGAGGTTCGTATCGCCTCACACCTCGAGGTGTTGTATGCCCATGGAGACAGCCATGCGGAGACCATGTAGAAGTGCCTCGTATTCGGCTGCGTTATTGGAGTCAGTATACATGATTTGCAGCACGTAGCGGACTGTGTCCCTGTAGGGGATGTCAAAATGACACCATCCCCCAGTCCGGCAAGCATTTTAGAGCCGTCGAAGTACATGATCCAGATGGAGTAAGAACTGTACTCTTTAGGGAGCTCGGCTTCCGTCCACTCAGCGACGAAGTCGGTCAGCACCTAAGATTTAATAGTTCGGCTTGGCTTGTATGTTATTTCAAATGTAAGAGCTCAATGCCCATTTAGCTATGCGGCCGGTGGTGTCCCTGTTGTTTATAATGTCGTTGAGTGGTACTTCGAATGCTACCGTGATCGAACACTCTCGAAAATAGTGTCGTAGTTTTCGGGATGCCATAAAGACCGCATAAGCTATCTTTTGGTAGTGAGGGTATCGATATTTGCATGGTGTGAGAACCTCCGATATGTAATACACTGGTTTCTGGATGAGGAATTTATGTCCCTCTTCCCCTCGCTCAACGACAAGTACAACGCTCACTACCTGATGAGTTGCGGATATATAAAGCAACATAGGCTCGCCAACACTTGGGGCGGCTAGGATTGGGTTGCCTGCTAATAAGGTTTTATTTCTTCCAATTCGGCTGTAGCCGCATCCTTCCACTCGAAGTTGTCAGTGCGTCTAAGCAGTCTGTAAAGTGGTAATGCTTTTTCTCCTAATCTAGAGATGAAGCAGCTCAAAGCTGCCACACACCCTGCTAGTTTTTGGACCTGCCTTAAGTATGTTGGTATGGCCAGTTGCGACAAGGCTCGAATTTTGACTAGGTTTGCTTCAATTCCTCTATTGGAGACGATGAACCCTAGTAGCTTTCCGGCTGGGACGCCGAAAATGCATTTTTTGGATTGAGATGTATGTCATATGTCCAGAGGTTGTCAAATGTGAGGCGGATATCGTCCACCAATGATTCGACGTGTTTAGTCTTGATGACCACGTCGTCCACATATGCTTCAACTGTCTTCCCGATTTGTTTTTCCAAGCATGTTTGAATCATGCGTTGGTAAGTGGTACCAGTGTTTTAAACCCAAAAGGCATAGTGTTGAAACAAAAAGGCCCGTACAGGGTGATGAACGCCGTTGTGGCCTGGTCGGACTCCTTCATTTTAATCTGATGGTATCCAGTGTAAGCGTCGAGGAAACACAATGAATCGTGCCCTGCAGTTGCATCAATAATCTGGTCAATGCGGGGCAACGGGAAGGGGTCTTTAGGGCAAGCCTTATTGAGGTCCTTGAAATCGATGCAAAGGCGCCAAGATTTATCCCTGATTGGCACCATGACCAAGTTGGCTAGCTAGTCCGGGTGTTTGATTTCTCTGATGAACCCGGCTTCTAGTAGTTTGGCTAGCTCCTCCCCCATAGCTTGTCATTTGGGTTCGGAAAATCCCCGCGGTGTCTGCTTGACTAGTTTGAACCCCTTGATTATGTTGAGGCGGTGTTCGGCCAGTCTGCGTGGGATCCCGGGCATGTCTGAAGGGTGCCAGGCAAAGATATCCCAATTTTCACGTAGGAACACATGTAGGGCGGTGTCTACCGTCGGATCCAGTTGTGCTCCAATGGATACTGTTTTATTAGGATCCGTCAGGTGTACTTGAAATTTAACTATTTCATCTGCTGGCTTGAAGGAGGTGGATTTAGGTCTCTTATCGAGAATCACGTCATCCTTGTCCACCATGGGTCGCAGGGTGGTTAGTTCTTCGGCCGCAAGAGCCTCAGATAGTGCCTCAAGGGCCAAGGATGCGGTTTTGTTTTCGGCATGGAGTGTTTTGTCCGGATCACTTGTAACTGTGATTATTCCATTAGGCCCTGGCATTTTAAGCTTCATGTACTCGTAATGGGGTATGGCTTGGAAGTGTGAGAAAACATCTCGCCCTAAAAGGGTGTGATATCCGCTATTGAAGGGAGCCACATGGAAGGGCAACTCTTCGGACCTATAATTCTTAGGCGTGCCGAATACTAAATCAAGTTTGATTTTCCCCGAGCATCGTGCTTCTCGACTGGAGATAATGCCTCGAAAGGTGGTACTACTTTCCTCGATGCGCACTCTGCCAATATGCATTTTGTCGAGTGTGTCCTCGTAGATGAGGTTAAGCCCACTACTGCCATCCATGAGCACTTTGGTAAGTCAGAAGCCGTCCACAATTGGGTTTAGAACCAAGGCGACTGGTGCTCGGACTGATCGGGCCCTTGGTTCATCATCTGCGGTGAAGGTTATTGCTGCATCGTTCCATGGGCTCATTGTGGTTACTTGGTGAATTTCGGCGAGGTCACAGAGTGCCCTCTTACGCCGATTATTTGAAGAGAAAGTCTCGCAGATCGTAAAGATGTTAAGATCGTCATCCTCCGAAGAATGCTTCTCTGGAGTAGCAGGGGTGAGGATGGCCTCGCCACTTTTAGCCACTTACTAGAGTACCCAACATGCCCGAAGGCTGTGAGTTGGTTCGGTGTTTGGCGTCGCATGTATCTGACAGGGTTTGTCGAGAAGTTTGTCAAGAACATACCTGTATCCCGCAAAGGGTTTATTTTTCTTGCCGGCGGGCTTATGATCGGATACCTCGTAAGGGTGTACCCGTTTTGCCCGGGCAGTGCACTGCTTAAAGGCAGTAGGTTCCAATTGGGTTTTTTGGGCCTTCCATTGTGCAATACTTCCATACGACGTGCGATAGTTCCGTGAAACTTTGTATGTGACGGCTGTCGAGGGCATTCCGAATTCCCTCAACGGTACAATTGCGATGAAAGACCGAGACTGCATCAGCGTCGCAGCAATCTTTAATGTTGTTTTGACAAGTAGGAATCTGGCCCAAAAGTGATGCACCGTTTCCTGAGGTTGTTGTCGTACATACATTTGGTCATATATGTCTGGAGGGCCTGAATTACTTGGAGAGTATTGATTGTGGTGGGTGGGTGGGCTAAAACTTGAATCCCGACCAAAGTTGTGTCCGGAGCTTGTAAAATCTTCGAGGTCACTGGTTCGGGTCCGGGGGATCCAAACGCTCCCCGGACCCTAAGTCCGACCCTGAGTTCGGGGGAGGTGGAGTCTCATCCAAAGGGAGAGTATCCGGTTCAATGGGTTCGGAGATCCGAACGTAGATGGTTTTTAACTTGGGGGAAGAAGTGTTTTCGGCTCGTTCCTCGATGACCGCCACCGGGTGAGTGATCGGCGGGGAATTGATTTCCCTCTGGTCAGGTTTGAGCCCGATCCGATCATAATCCGTTGAAAGCCCCGGGGAGGCGATGCGATCTAGCAGCTCGTTTAAAGACAAGATGTCCACCGGATCCATCTTTTCGGAGTGTTCCAGAATGATGCGGAGGAGATGTTTAGCGATCACGGGGGGCGTCGTCGGCTCGATGGCGTGTGGGCACCCACGGTGAAACCGCCGAGCTGGAGGACTTGTCCCAAAGTCAGGCTCCTTCCAGAAGTGATATCGTTGTTGATGACAAGGCGAGCCATAGATCGCTTTTCGTGACTACACAGCGGAGCTCTCAATGAAAGCACCAATGTCGGTGTCAAAACTGACAGATCTCGGGTAGGGGGCAAGCTGTGAGTCTAAGGATCAATGGTAATAGGGAACAGTAGAGACGCGATGTTTACCCAGGTTAGGCCCTCTTAAAGGAGGTAAAACCCTACGTCATGCTTGATTGTATTCGACGAGTATAGGGGTTACAAGAGTTGATCTACCTCGAGACCGCAATGGCTAAACCCTAGCTGTCTAGCCTATGATTATTCTGATAGCCTCTATGGACTAAACCCCACGGTTTATATACACTGGAGGGGCCTAGGGTTGTACAGATTCGGTGCGTAGAAGAAGGAAATAATACACCCGGACAACAAACTTGCCGTCCACGCATACGGGAGTCCCACCCGGATACGGGGGATAGTCTTTTGTTTTATCTTCACGACCCATCAGCCCGCCCATATCGAATAGGCCGGACACCTGAGAACCCCCAAATCCAGGAATCCCTCACCCATACCTCCCTGGTTTTTTGGGACACACATCTTTCACCACGCCATCCAATGCATCCTCTTCTGATTGTCCTCGTCATCCCACCAAAATTGTGACATCGCATCAATAATTCCTTTGCAATTTTTAAGGAATTTCAAAGACGGACATGGCATAGGTTGGGATAGATTGTACAATAGATTTGAGCAAATTTTCCTTTCCTCCAGCGGATAACAATTTTTCTTTCCATCCACCAATTCTCATAATAATTCTATCAATCAGGAATTGAAAACAATCACTTTTGTCCATACCCACATTTGCAGGCAAACCCAAATACTTATCGTTGAGAGCTTCAGTCATAATATTCATAATTATACAAATTTGCGCCTTGTCTTCCACTTTTGTATTGGGACTAAAAATATATACTAGATTTTTCAACAGTCACCATCTGCCCCGATGAGGCACAATAAGAATCAACGAATCATCAGCAAAGAGAAGATTAGAAATTGGTGGGCGTCTCTACTAATCTTTATTCCAGAAATATTTGCATTCTCCTCCGCATTAGTTAAAAGGGTGGCCAGGCCTTCTGTGCATAACAAGAATAAGTAGGGGGAGAGAGAGGATCTCCCTGCCTTAGTTCTCTAGTAGGTTCAAAACTCTTAGTTTCTTCAGCATTAAAACGAACCCGGTACTTCAAAGAGGAAGCACATTGCATAACTAAATTCACCTAGTTTTCTTGAAATCCCAACTTCAACATAATTTCCTTCAAAAAAGACCACTCCACTCGATCATATGCCTTATGCATGTCTAGTTTGATAGCACACAAACCCTCTTTGCCAGCCCTTTTCTCTTTATTGTATGAAAGCATTCATGTGCCACTAAAATATTGTCAGTAATCATTCTTCCAGGAACAAAAGCGCTCTGAGTTGGGCTGATAATATCTGATAGGATTATATTCAAACGGGAAGCAATTATTTTTTAAATAACATTATACACCACATTGCACAAGACAATTGGTCTAAACTGAGTTACCTTTTCTGGAGAATTAACCTTAGGGATCATTACAATTGCAGTATCATTCCACCCCTCCGGTATAGAGCATGTATTCACCACCTGGAGAACCTCTTCAGTCAAATCATCCCCCAACATAGACCAGAATCTTTTATAAAAAAAATAGCATGGAGGCCATCTGGACCCGGCGCTTTTAAATCTCCAATGTCGAAAAGGGCCTGTTGAACCTCCTCGGCCGTATACGGGGCGAGAAGAGCATTATTCATTTCTTCTGTTATTTTTTGGACAAGAGATAGAACCTCCTGATTTGGTTGGGTTACTTCTGAGGTGAAAAGTTTTGAAAAATACCCCAGAATGTATTCTTTCATCTCCGTTCCTTGTAACCAAACACCATTATCATGAAGCAATTTGTTAATTTGGTTTTTCTTCTTTCTGTCGTCGCCGCGTTATGGAAGAAAGAAGTGTTACAGTCACCATGCAATAACCAATTTGCACGACCATGTTGTATCCAGTAAATCTCCTCTTGTTTCAATTTTTTTCTCAATAAGGACAAAAATCTCCTTCTGCTGCGCTTGTGAATCCGCATTCATAAGTCCCCTTCGTAATTTCTCTAACTCTTTTTTTCAATTTGTTAATTCTTTTTTTGGTCCCTTCAGAATGTCACGGTCCCAGATATGCAAGTCCGCCTTCACCGCCCTTGTACGTTCAGCAAGAGTTAGCCCAATACTCAAAACCTTTGCTTTCCCCCATGTTGTACGTACAATCTCAAACATTGTCTCTTCTTTGAGCCAACCGGCTTCAAATTGCTTTATACTCCCCCTTGGGCGATTGAAAATATTACCTTCATAATATTCTGTGTTCAAAACGAGGGGGCGGTGGCAAACCAACCTGTGGTTAGATGGTTAGAGTAATAGTGATATCCCCAGCCCATCAGGGTTCAAGTCCTAATGCTCGCATCATTTCTGGATTTATTCCAAATTTCTAGCGATGCGCTTTCAGTGGGAGGAGCGTCGACAACGAGGCGCCTATAATGACTTCGTAAATCTTAAAATGATATGTCGGCTCAGTCTTTCAAATATGTTCATAGAGGTAAGATGTGTGTGTGTTTATAAGAATGAGTGTATGAATGTATGTATGAGCGTTTGTGTCTACTGTGTTAAAAAAACGAGGGGACGGTGATTAGAATGTACGTGTTGTTTCTTCGTTTAGGGGCGGAGTCCTCACGCGTTTATAGCTGGGCCCTGGACGTGGCCTCCAGGTCAAGCGAGCCGTCAGAGCAGTGGGCCAGCCAATCCAATCGAGCTTCTTTGTTGGTGTGCATCGAGGCTAGTCCGCAACGTATCTGAGTTCACACTCCAACCATGTGGGCGCACCAGCGGCTTTGGCACTCGACTAGCTTAACGACATGAAAGAAAAGGCTAGCAACACGACTTGCTAGCACCTTTCACACACGTAACCTTTTACGTCTTTGTGACGCTCCACCGGATGACTTGACATTGCTGTGAGTTTAGGTATTTTCTCTTCCAATTATGCCACGGCCCACGGCACTCGATCGGCTGCTGCTTTAGCTGATTAGCTCACACGCGAGTCCGCGGGGATCACGCCGCAGCTCTGGCGCGCCATTCCGATCACACGTACCGACTCCAATCATACGGGGGACGGGCCGGACATGGGCGGCATGCAGCAATTGCGGTGGATTAGGCTTTAAATTTAATTAGTAGGCGCTGTCACGTCGTCATGGCCCATGATCTTGGTGTGTCAAGCCATGCAACGTCCTTCTCACGCATTGACGCCTGTCCTTAGTCCCGTACGCTGGTTTTATTTCCTTCATTCAACATTCGATTGTTAGGTACGTAGGTGGCGACGTGTGCGCCGTACGCGCTGAGATGGCAGTCGCACTGACGTTTCGTCGACGGGCGATGAGTATTATGGGGTTGGGGTGACGATGATTGCAGTAGGAAAAACTGAGACGTGTAGAAGCTAAAGATAAATGAAGGGGCCATCGTTGGCCGTGATCGGCAGGTGGTAGCTCCGCCTCAAACCGTCGACGACAGGCATGCATGCGCGCGCAACACTGTACGGTTCTACTGCATTACATGATCTTCTGAAATAGAGCTCTAGAAGTTTACTGGAAAAAAAATTCTAGAATTTCTGCAGAGTATCTGATGAGTTCTGGCTGCAAATTCTTGTGCTTTGATTTCCTAGAAGCTAATTCATGACATTTTTTAGAATCATGTATTTTCAAAAAAAAAGGCATGTGAAATGGCTGCAAATTAGAGCAAGTATAGTAAGGTGACGCAGACGGGCTATAAGACTTTAAATATTATATTTTACTCAGTTGGAGGATAGAGAAGAGGAGAGAGAAGAAACACGGGTTACAACCGGCTGTATCACGGGTTCCAAGAAACTTTGTGAGAATGTAAGATGAGTCATTTGATAATAAAGTAGTACTTTCTCGTAGCTAACTACTACTACTGCAGAGTATCTGATGAGTTCTGGCTGCAAATTCTTGTGCTTTGATTTCCTAGAAGCTAATTCATGACATTTTTTAGAATCATGTATTTTCAAAAAAAAAGGCATGGCGAAATGGCTACAAATTAGAGCAAGTATAGTAAGGTGACGCAGACGGGCTATAAGACTTTAAATATTATATTTTACTGAGTTGGAGGATAGAGAAGAGGAGAGAGAAGAAACACGGGTTACAACTGGCTGTATCACGGGTTCCAAGAAACTTTGTGAGAATGTAAGATGAGTCATTTGATAATAAAGTTGTATTTTCTCGTAACACATCCCCTCGCACCCCTTGCGTCGCCTCCCCCCGGGCGACGCCAGGGGCCCCAACCCTAGCGCCGCCAGCACCTCTCCCTCCACCCCCTCCTGCCGCCGCTGCTGCTGGCGTGGGCCGCGGTGGCGGCGGGCCCGGTGCCAAAGGTCCTAGGCGGGGGGAGGCGGCGGATCCCATCTGAGGCGGCGGGGCGGCCCTTCTCATGAGATCCAATGGCGGCGGCTAGGACGGAGTATCCGGGCTGTGCAGCGGGGGCCCGAGCACCATCGCCGGCGGAGCGGCGGCCCTGCATGGACGACGGTGGTGGCAGTACCCCATCCGGCGAGGTGGGCTGTCCTGCTCATGATGGTGACGACGACTACTGCGGATCCAACGCCCCGTTTGGATCCGTCGCGGGGAGGCCTTTTGCCGACCGGCGGCGTGTGGAGGGACCGGTGAGGAGATGCCGGATCTCCGCCGGAGTACCGACGGCAACATATGTCTTCGTGGCGAGGTTCCGTTCGGTTCCAGCCAGCCACGAGGTCGGGAAGACATGGCTTCCGATGAAAATCACGCGAGACTGTGGTCTTGGCGGATGATGGCGGCGTCTCAGACGTCGTTTCTTTCTGGAGGCATCGTCGTTGCAGGTCTCATCAACCTGATCGGGAAGTTCCGGGGGAAACCCTAGATCTGGGTCTACCGGATCGGACGATGATGATGCTATCGGTATCGTTCTCCCTCATGGGGGCATCGTTTTGGAGCGAGTGCTGGTTGGAGGGGACAAGAGGAGGAGCGGTGTTTCATCTGCTTCATTGATGACGGCGGATCTCGGCGGCGTGGCGCAGTGGAGACTCGACGCATGATGAGCGGAGATGGACTCGCGTAGGAGGGTGACGCTGCCTGGCGTCATGGTGGCGTCGGAGGCAGTTGGACCGGCCAAGGTTGATGCAGCAGTACAGCTCTGAAGATGAATTCATGGCAGGTGGCTGCGGTGGTCTCATACCCGGCAAGGGTCCTGGTTGAGAAGCATGCCGGACTAGTGGGTGCCCATACCCGGCAGGCGTCCTGGGTGGGACCTCAAGCCTTTAGATGTTTAGGTTTGGCTGCGTGGTCTGTTTGGTATTAGGCCCAGACTTTCAGCGCCCCTACATCAACTGGATAGGGATAGCGACAGTTGTTGCTTAGTTTGGTGGCTTTAGTCTTATTGTTGTATGACTCTGTACGGTCTTGTGTCAATAATTAATAAAGTGGTTGTATGCATCGTCCAGATGCAGAGGCCGGGGGTCGTCCTCCTTTTCTAAAAAAAACTACTAGTACATTGGCTACTACATTAGTTATACATGTTGGTTATTACATTGCTTATAGATAACATATCAATATGCTATAGCCAACTGTTGCTATACATTAGTCATGCTCTTAAAGGAATGAGCTCACCAAAATTTACAATGGTTCACTTTCTACACTTATACTTCCTAAGATACCTGGTAGTAAAAGGTTAGAGCATGTCTAGCAGAATCATTATCCATTACCATCTGTATAACACTGCCAATTTTTTAAGCGCATCCTAGCAGATTCTCTATCTAAGATCATATCATACAATGTTTAGGTTTGATAAGAACACCGCCGTCTTCTGATCCAAACTATAGGGTAAAAGACACCCCAATGTGATTTGTGTATATTTCCCAGCCTTTGTGGGAGGAAAAGAAGATCCTCTGACTACATGTGGCGAGCAATCGTGCCTCTGTGCCCTCCGACCGTCATCGGCCACCCTCAAGCCCTGCTACACCTACCATCGCCCCTCTCCCTGCTATCGCAGAATCATCCCCACCCCTTCCCATGTGGCCAGCACCGTTATCATGCGCCTCCCCCTGCTCTTTACCGCCTCCCCGAGCTCGAGTGTGTCGGCATAGCTAGCTCCACCGCAGCAACATGAGCTCCTCCTAGAGGAGCTCCATCTGAGTCACGAGCCCTTCGCCATGTTGCTCGGGCAGAGCCACACACGTAACTGCTGCCCTCCTCCATGCACCCGAGCACTTCCCTGCATTTTCCCAAGCGTAGACTTGCTTTTCACTGCCAAAGTTCGGTAGCCGTGCCTCCGTCCTCCCCACAATGTTTGTGCTAGACAATGCCACCACCACCGAAAAGGTTGTTGTAAAAATCTCACGCTCGATTCTCTCTCTCTCTCTCTCATAATTGAAACAACATGAATTAGATTGCAAATTTGATGATGTTCAATGCCATTTGCTTAAATAGGAGTATTTTGAACATTCACTGTTAGAGGAGGATGTCGATGACTTTCATGATGGTGATGAAGATTTGGACATGGTGACACTTTTGCCTATAGAGATGGATGAGAGAAACAAGCAAAAGCATGTCGTTTATCAAGTTAGGAGACACTTCCATATGGGAAGGCATTTATGTATGTGCATTGTCAATGCAATGGGAGAGAACACAACTACTTCAACAACAAAAAATGCAATAGAGCCGGTTTACTTGGGTTTAGTGTTTTGGAGAAGGTCACAGTGGTAATGTGGAAATGGTTTGCATGGATTCATATGAACAGAGAGAATATAAATGGTGCAAATCAAGCATTGGTGGCTAGTGGAGGAGGGCAAATGACTCCAATTTCTTCAATCCAAGCACTGCAAAATTCTTCAAGTGCCCCCTCCCCCTGAAATACACACAGTTCCGCCTCCCTTGGTGGGACTGATAGTATATCTCACATTAGAACTCTTGTCATTTGAAAATTTAGTACTCTTATCATCACTCTCCATTTGGCCTTGTTTAAAACTTCTACAAATTATATTATGTTTTATGACTAATGTTGTGTATACCTTACAAAAACATATTTAGAAAATAAATTACAAAATTGTATAAAATATGAATGTACTAAAACCATTATGTAGATTTCTTTTTATGTTCAGAATATGTAGATTTGGGAACAAATTTTAATTTCAAATTGTGTAATGGAATAAGTAGATTTGGTACACCGACACAAATCCTTATGGTACATCATTACTTTTTTCCTTGGTATAATTCATTGGAGCAAAATGAACAACAACAAAAATGAGACATTTCATTCATCTCCACTTTTGGTACATTAGTTAATTCTTGTTTGCAAACTATATTTTGTACATAAGGCTGTACTGGACAACAAAAATCAAATGCTCTTCCTACACAGATCCACAAGATATGTACAAAAGAGAAGAAGATTTTATGAGACCAGTGCACCAAAGGAAGATTTGTTGCCTACAAATTCGTTAGGACATGTATAGATAAGAAAGTATCACTTGATAACGTGTAAAAAAGGCAAGGTTCTCATGCTAACATTAATGAACAAAGGGAACATGATGTGGAACAAAATGAACTAGCTGACGAGTGAGGAGCACCAAGTGGAGTAGTAGACGAATTTGGTGCCAAGGTGCTCGGGCCGCCATATCCAATGGAGGCATGTGCCCGGGACTTCATGGTAGCTTGGAGGAAGACCTGACACTGTTACAGTGGGGGAGTGCGATAAGACGATGTGGGATCTGAATTGGCTGGAGACGGAAGCAACGGAATTTGGAGCCGACAGATCTACAAGAAGTGAGACTTCGGAAAGCCGGCTCTAGCCCGGTGAGGCTCGGTGCAGCTTATTTGGCTAGGCCAGTGGCGCGCATTGGAAGAATAGGCGGGTGCTTTCCGACAGCCCACGTTGGTGCACGTGAAAGAGAGATAAGAGGTTGGGCCTGGAAGTAGGGGGCCACGACAAGGGGGGCTAAGCGTGCAATATTCATTTATGTTGAGGTGGCTTGTTAAAATGTCTACCACCTCTTCACCTCACGTGATTTGTACCATTAGATTTCCATCAAATGGCCCATACCCGATCGCACGATCACTCCTAAGGTGTTGTTGATGCTATATAAGTTGCCCCCGGAATTGAAGAAAAAGAAAAGGAAGGACTGTGATTTCGGGATTCTGGTAGAGCGAAGCACACTATAATCCCTAAAAGTTGTTAGACGTTGACCCTACAATTGTTTTAGGGTATCCCGTTTTAGGGATTTTCAGGGAGATGCTCTTAGGGCCATATTATTTTTTCCTGTCTTTGCATGCACCTTCTAAATATATTTTTGGGGAAGATCATCTAATGTGTCATGGCTGCAAATTCATGTGCTTTGATTTCCAGGACGCCATGACATCCAAATCTTATTTTTCATTTTCATGTTTATAGAATCATGAATTCTCAAACAGCGCACTAGTAGATATTTTCATGTATTACATGCACATTCTCTCTTCTTCTCTCCTCAAGTACGTGGAGAGCATCGAAAGGTTTTTTTTTTTGGCTTCTGTAGAAGAATCTAGGAAATAATAACACGTACTAACTCAGCGACAATTAGTATGAATCGGTGGAAGTATCTAGTGATTTAAAGGGCAAATAAACGGCACCCGCAACTTTCATTTAGTTAGTTTTTGCTAACTTGATAGTTCATTTTCCACAGAGAATAAACTTTATTGAACTGCTAGACAATAAGTGAGCTTAAACGGGATTTAAACAGGACCCGGTTTACATCCCTGAAAGTATCTCAATTTCATGCATGTTGTCTTTATTTGTGTGCTTTAGGATACAACATGCTTCTAAGAGTGCTTATCAACAATCTCCATAATTTTACAGCCCAGAAGTTTCACGGGATTTCGGCATGAACGTCAGGCAAACCAGCTCGTTTTGCTATGGAAAGTGAAGAAGAATCCGTGTCCGAAAATGGGACCAGAGGGAATTTGTTGGATCGTTCGTACGTGTGGCGGTGCTCAAGTGGAAAATTAGATAGCATCACAAGCTCCGAACAGTCCACATTGATGGCGCCATTAATTCACTCACATGTCCACACCTAACACCTCGCCACACCTGGCCATGGCAGCTCGGCTTTACACAACCTTTGGCTCATCCGAGCCTGCCGTGTGGGTCCCACGCTCCGCCACGTCGGCGCCTAAGGCTCGCCTCTCCCGTGATCACAGGCCGTCTATAAAGCCGGGAGGAGGCTACGTGCCCAGCTCAGGACGCCCAGTCACCGTCGGATGAGCTGAGCTGAGGGTGTTCGGATGGCGTCGCCGCTGCGTAACGGGGATCAGGCGGCGGCGGGGGGACGGAGGAAGGAGTCGAGGCGGCTGGGGACGCTCCTCCTGGTGCTGCGGGTGGCGGCGCTGTGCTTTAGCCTCGCGGCGGCGGTGTTCGCGGCGACGGACGGCGCCGTGCTGCGGCTGGCGCCGTTCAGGTTCCTGCTGGCGGCGAACGCGATCGTGGCGGTATACTCGGTGTTCGAGGTCGCCGCGGCGGCGTGGGAGGTGGCCAAGGGCGCCACGCTGCTCCCGGAGGCCTTGCAGCTCTGGTTCGACTTCGGCCACGACCAGGTAACCAATTAACCAGCGCCTACTTGCTGTAATTACACGCAAGTTGCATCTGGTCGATCGATCACACACATGGAGTTGGTTAACTAATTTCGGAGTTGTTCATTCGATCGTGTGTGCGTGCGCTGCAGGGTTTCGGGTACATGGCGCTGGCAGCGGCGGCGGCGGCGGCGCGGGAAGCGGCGTTGTGCGGCGGAGTCCAGGAGCGGAATATCAGCAGCACGGCGTGCCTGCAGGGCGACATCGCCGTGGGGCTCGGGTTCGCGGCGTTCGCTTTCCTGGCGCTGGCGGCGCTCGCGACGGGGTTCCGGCTTGTCCGCTTCCTCGCCACCGGTTCCCGGCTCCCGGCGGGGGCCTCCTCCCCGTATTGACCGGCGCGCGTGGGGCCATGGAGCATACTTTCCGTACGTAGTAGCTACTCGTGCGATGAACTGATCGGAGTGCGGCTAGCCAGAGCACTTCGATTCTTCGGTGGTTTTGATCGATCGGTGGGGTGATTATTACAGTATGCACTACGCTTGATTAGCTCGACAATATTAGATGGATGTGTGTGATGTGTACGCAAGATTCTGCGGGATATACCAGTGAAACATAGGAGGTGCATGACGAGTGTGTTTTTTCATTTTGGGTTTGCTATATCTGGCCGGTGGGACTCACCCTCGTTCTTTTTTTTCTGGGGATTTTTTTGCCGAGAATTTGGGGAGCTTCATCGGTAATTACATTCGATTACAATTAGCCCTGAAGCTGTAATAAGAAAGGATGAACGTTCGTGTGGCCAGGAAACCAACAAGGAACGTGCCTGCTTAGCACAAAGTTCCGCCACACTGTTACCATCCTTGGGACATGTCTAACAGAAAAACTAAAACTTGCTGATTTTCCCTCTATTTCATCTAAGATAGATGCCACAATTGATCAAGAATTATAACGCGAAGATCAAAGGTTAACAACCTCTAAGCAATCCACTTTCATCACCACGTGCGAGAAGCCTCATAGTTGTGCAAAAATAACGCCTTCTCGAAGTGCCATGACTTTGGCAATAACTAGATCACGTGCGAGAAGCCTCATAGTTGTGCAAAAATAACGCCTTCTCCAAGTGCCATGACTTTAGCAATAACTAGATCAGTGACCCCATCGAAGGGTTTACTCCAAGCTTCCGTGAAGGATAGATGGGACCGAGTTGCACCAACTCCTCCTCTTCCACACCGAGCTTCAATGTTGATTGCGCCGACGATGTTGATTTTCTATCTAACATCCGAACGTCGCCAACACTAGCCATCAGGGATGCCGAGTTGGGACTTTGGCATGTCGAGTATCAACAGATCATCGCGGATTGTCTTCGCCGAATGAACATATCACCTGAATGGAATCAGAACATGATGCATCTTCTTCATGTACAACTTATCTCGAATCAAAGGACCATTGTGTAGATTAGAAGGACAAAGTAAATGAGGAGATTAAGAGTGTGAGTACATTATCCTCTGTATACGTTGGTCTTTCCAGTCGCCGCCTCCTCTTCCAAAAAAAGATAGGGTTCGTGCCTCTTGCCGGCTCCGCTGCGGGTCCGCCTCGTCTCCGGTGGCCCTATGGCCATGGGGGCGCGGTGGATCCTAACAAGGGCCGGCGGGAGGGCTCCGTTGTTAGTGGTTCCTTCAAGATTTGTTAGGGTTTGTGTCCTACTCAGGAAGACGAGACGGCGGCGGCTCCCTGAAGATGGAATAAAGGTCTCCCCGCCTAGTCCCCGTTCCGGTGATGCGCCTAGCATCGTTGGTGGGCGTGTGGAGGTGTGTCTCCGGCGGATCTATCCTCGGTGGATTTGCTCGGATCTGGTTGTGGTTTGTCTATGTTTGTGTGTCTTCAGGTTGGATCCTTTCGATCTACGTTATTCTTCATCAGCGACGGTTGCTGTTCTGGTGCGCTGGTCCTACGGGGTGAAAGGGCATTTCCCTAATTTATGTTTTGGACGATGATGACAACTCTTTGTTGGTCTAATCTTGTGCTAAATGTTTCAGGTTCTCGATGCTTAGCCCTACATCGGAAAGCTATTCTCTCTCATAGGAAAAGATCGAAGACGTGTCCTCTATGCTTTTTATCTCTTTGGTCATAGGGAACCCGTACTATCAAGAGGGAATCCTCATTGGAAAGAACTGGGGGAATCCATTCACGTATACCTTCCTCACCCCTCCTTTGTCCTTCTCAGTTGTGAGAGAGAGAGTTTCCCTTATCTTCTTCTGCTCACTGTTACCTCCCGCCGGTTGTACCGCTCTCTGGAGCGGTTGTACCGCTGGGTCTTGACGCTCACCAGCTTTGATCGAGCGGTTGTACCGCTACTTCCGGGAGGTGGTACCGCCACCATGCTCTGCAAAAGCTAGGGTGGTGGTTCCGGCCATGCACCGCCCAAGTACCGCTCAAGGCTCTGGTTTGATGCGGTTCTCGGGAGGTAGTGGCCCCGTTGGTCCGGTCGTTCCTCGATGACCGGTACCACCGGTGGTCTGAGCGGTTCTTCCGCTCAGAACTTAGCCGCCCAAGAGCTCAAGGCCATGCGGTTGTTTCGGCCATGCACCGCCCAAGTACCGGTCAAGCTTCTGTTTTGATGCGGTAGTTGTGCGGTGGCTAGGCGGTTAGTCCGGTTATTTTCTTAACCGGTACTACCGCCTGCTGGCCTGGTTGTACCGCCTGGTAGGGTTCTGCAGATACACCGTGAGTTCCGGTTGTGCCGGGACAAGGACCGGTTGTACCGCTGCAGTGCAAAAAACGCATTAACGGCTGGAATTTAGGGTTGCTATATAAGGGTGCTTCTCCCACCTACCACTCTCACCTTTTGACCTCTCTCACTCCACCATTAATGCACCTCAAGCTCTCTTGCCCGATCTCTCTCTCTAGCCACTCAAACTTGTTGACTTGCTAGGGATTGAAGGAGGAGACCTAGATCTACACTTCCACCAAAGGATATTTGCTTCCCCCATACTTTCTTGTGTGGATTTTGTTACTCTTGGGTGTTTGAGCACCCTAGACGGTTGAGGTCACCTCGGAGCCATATTCCATTGTGGTGAAGCTTCGTGGTTTCGTTGGGAGCCTCCAATTAAGTTCTGGAGAGAGCCCCAAACTTGTTTGTAAAGGTTCGGTCGCCGCCTTCAAGGGCACCAATAGTGGAATCATGGCATCTCGCATTGTGTGAGGGCGTGAGGAGAATACGGTGGCCCTAGTGGCTTCTTGGGGAGCATTGTGCCTCCACACTGCTCCAATGGAGACGTACTTCCCCTCAAAAGGAAGGAACTTCGGTAACACATCCTCGTCTTCACCGACTCCACTTTTGGTCATCTCGTCCCTTTACTTTTGCAAGCTTACTTGTGTTACTTTCCTTGCTTGCTTGTGTGCTTGTGTGTGTTGCATCATATAGGTTGCTCACCTAGTTGCATATCTAGACAACCTACTTTGATGCAGAGTTTAATTTGGTAAAGAAAAGCTAAAAATTGTTAGTTGCCTATTCACCCCCCCCTCTAGTCAACTATATCGATCCTTTCAATTGGTATCAGAGCCTCGTCTCTTTATTAAGGACTTAGCCGCCCGAAGAGTATGGTTGATACCATAGACGGTGTGGAGGAACACTCCGGTGTGAATCCGATCTCATCTACG
The DNA here is from genome assembly GCF_003073215.2 of Triticum urartu. Taxonomy (NCBI): domain Eukaryota; kingdom Viridiplantae; phylum Streptophyta; class Magnoliopsida; order Poales; family Poaceae; genus Triticum; species Triticum urartu. The sequence continues at coordinate 109,195,840 of NC_053026.1, read as the reverse complement.
GGGGATGGGGGAACCTCGGTCTCTCGTGAGGAGTTCAATGTGGCCTTGGAGACATTGAAAACCTCCATGACGACCGAGGTTGAAAGCATGTTTACTAAATTCCTTGAAGGGCTTAAACTATCCACCGCACCGTTGAAAGTGGGTGATCCCACCGACAAGGTGACGGATGCTATCTCCAACAAGGGGGAAGCTAGTAGTGAAAAGGCTCCTTCTTCTAGTGGTAAAAATGGCACCGACATCTTTTCATGTGGAACCACCACTTGTTTATGGTGGACCGGTTCCTTCCACTCATTTGAATCATGCCGGTCCTCCCCCTAAGATTGTGAAAAATGAGGACTTTGATTCTTGGGTTTACCGCTTTAAGCGTCATTTAAATCATGTGAACACTAATCTTTGGAGAATCATTGAAGAAGGTTTCCATCCGCATGATCCAAGCAACTCCACTCCTCGAGAAGCCGCGAATAATCAATTCAATGAGAATGCTCTCTTCATCATTCAAGATGCAATTCCACCCGAAGATCTACCTCACCTTCGGCCCTTCGCCTTGGCCAAAGACGCATGGCTTTGTGTTGTCTCGCTCTACCGGGGAAGCGCAAGCATTCAACGTTCCAACTATGAAGTGGTGCAAGATGAAACCGATGAGTTTGCAATGAAAGAAAATGAAGAACCTCGTGAGCTTTATCGGAGAGTAACCAAACTCGCGGTCTCACTCCGAGATCACGGGAGCAAGGACACGGATGACAATTGGATTAAGTGCAAATTCCTCAAGGCAATGATGCCCTACCACAAGGCCATGTCCTCCGTCATTCGTCAAAGTCCGGACTTCCACACTTTGACCTCAAGCGAAGTGTTGGATGAGTTTGTGGCCATGAACATTTTGGACAAGACCGCCGACAATGCGGCACTTCATTCTCAAAGGGCAAAGAAGCCCAACCTTGCATTGAAGGCCAAACTCTACGTTGAAGAAGAAGAAGAGGAAGAAGAGGAGGGCAATCCCGAAGATACAAAGTATGCATATAATGAACACATGGCACTTGCTTCAAGGCAATTTTGGAGCAAGAAAAACTCAAGGCCAAACTTTAACAAAAAGAACGCAAGTGGCACGAAGAGCAAGCAACGTGTAAGGACTTGCTACAACTGTGGCAATGTGAGTCATTTTGTTGCGGAGTGCCCGTATGAGAAGAGGGAAGACAATGGTGGCAAGCTCATTCGAAAGGACAAAGCCAAGTCCTTCCCCAACAAGAGCAACTTTATCAAGAAAACCCCTCACAAGGCATTTGTGGCTCAAGAAGAGTACCATGAGGACGACGATGATGATGAAGATGGTGAGTCGGTTGCCATGGCCTCCGTTGCCATTGCAAAAACTCCACGAATATCTCTCTTCGACTCACCCAATGAGAACATCACCGCCAAGTGCCTCATGGCTAAAGCCACCAACTAGGTAACTCCCAACATCAAAACTACCATCATTAATAATCCTTCCTTGACAGATTGCATTGACGAATGTGAGGGATCTAATGTGGAAGAAAATGAGTTTGAGTCCTTTATGGGTAAACTCAAGGGTAAATCCAAGAAGCATTTTGTTGCTCTCTTGGAACAACTTGGTGAAGCCAATGACGTGATCGAGTCTCATGAAGATACCATCTCCAAGATGGAGGGGCATAGTCGTGACTATGCCGATGAGATTTCGGATCTTTCCCATGCTCTTGAGGAAGAGCGTGGTCTTCGTTTGGCTCTTGAGGAGTCACACAATGATGATCATGCTAAGTTAAAGAAAGATCTTGATCATGCTATCGTTGTTTCTCGTGTGCTAAACTCCAAGAAGGCCAAACTTGGGGTTGATCTTGCTAGACTCAAAGATGAGTTTGATCTACTTGACAAGGCTCACAAGGTCTTGAAGGGTGCTTGAGGGAGTCCTGGATTAGGGGGTCTCCGGACAGCCGGACTATATCCTTTGCTCGGACTGTTGGACTATGAAGATACAAGATTGAAGACTCCGTCTCGTGTCCGGATGGGACTCTACTTGGTGTGGAAGGCAAGCTAGGCAATACGGATATGTATATCTCCTCCTTTGTAACCGACCTTGTGTAACCCTAGCCCTCTCCGGTGTCTATATAAACCGGAGGGTTTTAGTCCGTAGGACAGAATAACATACAATCATACCATAGGCTAGCTTTTAGGGTTTAGCCTCTCTGATCTCGTGGTAGATCTACTCTTGTACTACCCATATCATCAATATTAATCAAGCAGGACGTAGGGTTTTACCTCCATCAAGAGGGCCCGAACCTGGGTAAAACATCGTGTTCCCTGCCTCCTGTTACCATCCGCCTTAGACGCACAGTTCGGGACCCCCTACCCGAGATCTGCCGGTTTTGACACCGACATTGGTGCTTTCATTGAGAGTTCCTCTGTGTCGTCGCCGTTAAGCTTGATGGCTCCTACGATCATCGATAGCGATGCAGTCCAGGGTGAGACTTTTCTCCCCGGACAGATCTTTGTGTTCGGCGGCTTCGCACTGCGGGCCAACTCGCTTGGCCATCTGGAGCAGATCGAAAGTTACGCCCCTGGCCACTAGGTCAGGTTTGGAAGCTTAAAATACACGGCCAATATCCGCGGAGACTTGAACTTCGACGGATTCGAGCCTCTGCCTTGTGCGTCACGCGGTCACGATGAGTATGATTTAGCTCTGCCATCAGACAGTGTTCAAGAAATCACACCGGCAGCCGCTCCGACCCTTAATTCGAAGCCAGTTGCGCCTCCCATGGACGGGTGGATAGACCCCGCCACAGAGGCCGCATCCCCAACGGCGATCGAGCCGAATATCGATCTTACCCTTCGCGAGAGCCGTGTTGTTGATTTGCCGGATACTTCTCCGGCCACGGACTCTGAACCGCCTGCGCCCGTTCCTATCGAATCCGGTTGGGCGCCGATCATGGAGTTTACCTCCGCGGATATCTTTCAGCACTCGCCCTTCGGCAACATACTGAATACATTAAAGTCTCTCTCCTTATCAGGAGAGTCCTGGCCGAAATATGTCTGGCAGGATTGGGATGCGGATGACGAAGGAATTCACCGCCCACCCACCACCCATTTCGTAGCCACTGTCGATGACTTAACCAACATGCTCGACTCTGACTCCGAAGACATCCACGGTATGGACGACGATGCAGGAGACGAACAGGAACCACTGCCCACAGGGCACTGGACGCCCACTTCATCACATGACGTGTACATGGTTGACACGCCAAAAGAAGACGACGATGAGGAACGGAAGGACGCGGCGAAGGGTTGTCCCCTCGAGAAGTAGTCAAAGCGGCGGCGTAAGCGCCGCTCCAAATCCCGCCTCGGTAGAAACAACGATCATATAGACCCAGCGTTAGAGCAGAGTGAACCATCGCCGGACCACGGCAACACGGAGAATCAAACCAAACAACCCGACCCTGTCAAAGGTAATAGTCCGCACGACATCACACCGGACAGACACCCGGAGCAATAGAATGCCCATCAAAGGCTCATTGCCACCGCGAGGAGTCTAAAAAAGCAGAAGCAAAGGCTCAAGGCTGCGCAAGACACACTCAGAATTAGATGGAGTAAAGTGCTCAACACAACAGCGAAGTACGGCGGTAATCACCCCACCAAGAACTACCCGAAGCGGAAGTCGCTACCCGAATTCGATGATGAGGCCTTAGATCCCCCGCAACCAAAAATTAAAACGGCCATCTGGCCGGATAGACGACCTCACGGCCAACATAGAGCGGCAAACAACGCCGCACGTAAGCCAATACGCGATCCACGCGAGGGCTCGCATCAAAAGGACGGCGCAACCAGATCCATCTATGGACCACGCAAGCGCGCTCAATCATACGATGCAACACAACAAACATTAGAACAACGCGGTACACCCAGATACAGGGGTGCCGCACACCCCCTATGTTAGGTGCTGGACCATGAATTTCCAAAGGGATTCAAACCCGTAAACATAGAGGCATACGACGGAACAACAGACCCAGGGGTCTGGATTGAGGACTATATCCTCCATATCCATATGGCTCGAGGAGATGATCTCCACGCCATTAAGTATTTACCCCTCAAACTCAAAGGGCCAGCTCGGCACTGGCTTAAAAGCCTCCTCGAAAGCTCCATTGGAAGCTGGGAAGAGCTCGAAGACGCTTTTCGGGAAAATTTTCAAGGGACTTATGTCCGACCTCCGGAAGCGGACGATTTGAGTCATATAACTCAACAGCCCGGGGAGTCAGCCCGAAAGCTTTGGAACAGGTTTCTTACTAAAAAGAACCAAATAGTCGACTGTCCGGACGCCGAAGCCTTGGCAGCTTTTAAGCATAGTGTCCGCGATGAATGGCTTGCCAGACACCTCGGCCAAGAAAAGCTGAAAACAATGGCAGCATTAACAAGCCTCATGATCCGCTTTTGCGCGGGTGAGGACAGCTGGCTAGCCAGATGCAGCACCAGTGACCCAAGTACATTCGAAGTTAGAGATGGAAATGGGAAATCACGACGCAGCAAAAATAATACGCGGCGGAATAAAGAAGACAGCTCGAAGAGCACGGCAGTAAACGCCGGATTCAGAAGCTCTCGGCCAGGTGAGCAAAAGCCGCTCTCTAAAGGCAGTAGAGATGAACTGTGCAGCTTAAAAAAATTCTGGACCAAATATGTCAGATCCATAGCACCCCTGGTAAACCCGCTAATCATACCCACGGATAATGTTGGGTCTTTAAGCAGTCCGGCAAGCTCAATGCCGTACACAAGGGGGAGGATACACCAAGCGAAGACGAGGATGAGCCTCTCAAGCAAGACACTGGGGAACAAAAGAAATTTCCACCAGAAGTCAAAACAGTGAACATGTTACACGTGATCAAGGGGAGAAACAAAGCGGCACTCCCAGAGAAATATGCCCCAAGGGCCTATCACCGCGGAGTCCTGCCACTGGTCGTCTCAACCGATCACTTTTGACCATCAGGATTACTCAGCAAGTATCCGACGTGCAGGATGGGCTGCCTTGGTATTAGACCCAGTAATGGACGGATACCACTTCACACGAGTCCTGATGGACGGTGGCAGCAGTCTAAACCTGATATATCAGGACACAATCCGCAAAATGGGGATAGACCCAATGAAAATTCACCATAGCAATACTACCTTTAAAGGAGTAACATCAGGCCCAGGGGCTCATTGCACGGGCTCCCTGCTACTAGAGGTTATATTCGGCTTCCCCGATAACCTCCATAGCGAAAATTTAACCTTCCACATTGCTCCGTTCCAAAGTGGCTATCAAGCACTACTTGGACGCGAAGCTTTCCCTCGCTTTAATGCAATACCGTATTACGCTTCCCTCACGCTTAAGATGCCCGGTCCACGCGACATCATTACAGTGAATGGAAATATTGAGCGATCCTTGCGCGCCGAAGAGAGTGCGACTGCCTTGGCAGCCGCACACTAAGAACGGCCTCACCAACTAAAGCATTTGATAGGTCATCAAGACCACGGACACGGTTAGACGAGTCCGGAGCAGCTACATGTAATTCATACAGGTTTGATGGCCACACCCCTATTACAAATACAAGGGGCTCAACGCACGCAGACAAGTGGCAATTTTTACTCATCTTGAATTGTACATGGTTTCTTTAAACCTACCTTTTTGCACGACAACTTTTCACCTAAGTTTCTCTCTTTACAGATGACCATCGTGCTACACCCATCCAGGATACGGCACAACGGAGACACAGGCGCAGACGCGCAGCAGGGACCCGTTCCAAGGATTCTTTTTAGATTAAGACCCTGCGTAAACCTTTTTTACTGTCTCTTGTTGATACACATCCCTCGGATTCTCAGTACAATTGAGAAGGATGCTGACGTCTTGGCATGTGGCCACGTCAGAATCATGCACGTACCTGGACACCAGGGGCTTCTTACAAAGGGCACTGTTTAGGCCCGGTTTATACCATAAAGACTGAATACCTTAGGGAGTGTTCGGCGTCGCGAGTTTGGCCTTATATGCATCAGCTCTGAATCATGTCTTTGGTCAAATGTTGGGTTTGCCCGGCTCCTGTGTTTTGTTGCCTTACGTTCCGCTCTATCGGCTAAGGAGGCAACAGGAGAACTACTACGATTGTGCCGCGGTTCATCCGGACGAACATCTCAGTAGAGAAAGCCGAAAACTGACTGTCATGATATAGCGCGAGACTGGTCAACCACTTGATGACCTATCGGAATGTTAGAATTCCTCCGCCTTAACGAAGGGCCGTTTCCCGGCCAGGCATGTACGCACCCCGAATTCAGGAGAGTGTGAAGCCACCAGGGGCTATATAGTAGCCCCACTGTCAAACTCCTATGGCTAAGTGAAAGTGTTAAAGCATTATAGTCCGGTTGCCTAGTTCGCTGCGCCATCACCTCCTTATTAGGACCAAGACATTGGATTAAGTGTGAATACGCGTCTTCTGCGAACACCCCCGCATTATATGCGTGGGGGCTGAAGCCGACGACTGCAATCTTTCAGGTTATACACATGTATACATAAACGGCCGCACAGGAGGCACCATATTACTTTCGGGCAAAAGTATAAATACAGCCTTAATAAATTTCATAAAAACATTGTCTTTACAATGGGAATACATGTCACTCAAACTCGAGCACTGGGCCTCTATCAAACGAGCGCCCTCGAGAACTTCTTCGAAATAGTGCTCGGCAGCCACTCGGCCTATGGCCGAACCCTGCGCCGCAACAGTGGTAGCATCCATCTCCGCCCAGTATGCTTTGACACGGGCGAGGGCCATCCGCGAGTCCTCTATACACGCCGACCTCTTCATCGCACTGATGCGCGGCACCGCTCCAAGGAACTGCTGCACTAAAATAGCTGTTCGGCTTCGGTTTTTCCGGCCACAGATGATTTACGATGGACCTCATGGCGAGTCCGGACAACCTGTTGAGTTCGGCCCATTCGGCTAGCTGATCAGTCAATGGAAGCGGACGCTCTGGAATGTTAAACTGCGACCAGAACAACTTGTCCACTTCACGCTCTGTTTGATCTCGGAAGTATTCGGCCGCATCGACAGCGCTCGCCGCCAAGTCCATATATGCGTCTGCCGAACTCCACAACCGATCTAGAGGGGCATAACACGGATCTCTGAACTTCCTCCGCAGCAAAAAGGGCTTCCCAGCCGCAATATCCCCGACTTCACGCAGCTCTTCCTTCTTTGCCCTCATAGCAGAGCGGGTGTCTTTGGTCGCCACCGCGGCCTTTTTAAGGTCCATCGCCTTCGCTCGGTTTTCTTCTTCAAGGAGCTGGCAGCGGTCGGCAGTGTCTTTTAACTTCATAGCTATCTTGGCCATTTTATCTTTGCTCTCACAATGTGCAGCCTTTTCGGATCTTAACTCTTCGGCCGCCTTTAAAGTGGCCGCCTTACTAATTCTTGCTTGTTCCTTGGCTCGGGCAAGTTCCGCCCGAAGAGTCTCCACGGTGGCAGCTCCATCTGCAGTCACAAACATATTAAAGATATTGGTGTTACGCTGCTCTTACTATGTGACATTCACCAGAAAACATTACTTACCCTGTGCCTCATCAAGCCGCTTGTTAACAAGCTCGATGTCGGCATCTGCCGCATCCAGTTGCCGCTTTAGCTCGGCAAACTCATTAGTCCGGCTAGCCACCGGAGCTTCCACCACCTGCACATAAAGGCAGTTTGGTTATTACCTGGGACTACGCTCCTCTGTTCGCCGCCGTTCTCGACGACAACCAGAGTCTCAGGGGCTACCATCTACACAGGGCACACCTCAAAATGTGTGGTACTATCAAAAAGTATATCATTTCACGTACCTCAAAGCCCGTTAGTAGACTCATAAAAGCTTCATGCAATCCGCTTTCGGCGGACGAAATTCTTTCCATCACTATACCCATCAACGTATGGTGTTCTTCTAAGATGGCCGCTCGCTCCAACAGCTCCCCTCAGTGCGTCCGACCGCATACCAGACGGTGCCGGACTCTTTTGTTTGCTCTCTTCAAGAGCTGGACGCTGGGGACTTCGGGTGACTATAGGATTATCTTCTGGCCTCACCGGATCCGGAGAGGCCCTCCGTGACGACACTTCAAGGTCGCCCGCTTCTTGAGCGGGGGAGTCCAGGGGAGGCGTTTCGCCCTCCATCATCTCCGAAAGAAGATCCCCCGAAGACGAGCTCTGCTGAGAGGGGCTAAGATCCGAACTGCAAGATAAACGCTTCGGTTATTTTCCTCAGAGGTAAGGTAGTATATCTCCACTATTAAAATACTTTTTGATTACTTACAGCTCGTTGGAGGGCTGATCCTCGTGCGGACTTTGTGCGGCAAAAGCACCCTCCAAGGCAGGACCCTCTGGTGGAGACTTCTTCTCCCGTTTGGAAGCCTCGGTTTCCGGATCTTCAGAGGCAGTCCTCTTCCTTCCCCGAAGCGAGAGAAGGTCAGATTCTTCCCCTTGGTTATCCTCCTTCATGAAGGCGCTCATTCCCTCGGTTGGAATTGGTAGTCATGGGGCCCGCTTTCGACCTCATTATTCCCCCCTTTATCTTCTTTGAGGGCTCCGGGCAAGGTGCTAGCTCGAGCATCTTTTCCAGTACCGGATTCTCCAAACCCTCAGGAAGGAGGGCCGAACACCGAATCATCTTCGCCCTTGTTAGCCAGTCCTGGTCAAAGAGCGATTTCTCATAATGACGTCATGGTAAATGAAAGACGGTGTGTTCGGCTAAAGGATTACTTACTTGGTCGGCGGTACGGTTGCTGCTCAGGCCCACGTCCTTGGTAGTATCCGGACACTCTATTTTGGGTCTGAAGAATGATTTGTACATCTCCTCGTGCGTCAGGCCGAGGAAATTCTGAATAGTGTGCGGCCCTTCTGGGTTGAACTCCCACATGCGGAGGGGCCGGCGTTTGCAAGGCTGGACTCGACGAACCAGCATGACTTGCACCACCGTAACCAGTCTGAAATCTCCTTCGAAGAGATCTTGAATGCGGCTCTGCAGTATAGGCACGTCCTTGGCTGGACCCCAGCTCAGTCCTCTGCTAATCCACGACATCAGTTGTGGTGGAGGGCCCGAGCGGAAAGTAGGGGCAGCCACCCACTTGGCACTTCTGGGAGCTATGATGTAAAACCACTCTTGTTGCCATAATCCGGACACCTCTGGAAAGGAACCTTTTGGCCACGGAGCTCCTGCTATCTTGCTTATTAATGCGCCTCCGCACATTGCATACTGCCCCTCGACCATCTTCGGCTTCACGTCAAAGGTCTTGAGCCACAGGACAAAGTGAGGGGTAATGCGGAGGAAGGCCTCACACACGACAATGAATGCCGAGATGTGGAGAAAGGAGTCCGGGGATATATCATGGAAATCTAGCCCGTAATAGAACATCAAACCCCTAACAAAGGGATCCAGGGTGAGGCCTAGGCCTCGGAGGAAGTGGGAGATGAACACAACATTCTCGTTGGGTTCGGGAGTAGGGACGACCTGCCCTCGGGCAGGCAGCCGATGCGAAACCTCGGCGGTCAGGTATCTGGCCTCCCTCAACTTCTTGATATCCTCTTCCATAACGAAGGAGGGCATCCACCGGCCTTGAAGGCTAGATCCGGACTTGATTGAAGGTCCGAAGCACCTGACCTGGGCTTTGGGTGTTAGAACTCGAGGCGGGGGAAGGATTCGATTGAGCACGGGAGGGAAAAAAGTAAAAGCCTTGTCCCTTTATAAAGAGGGTGAATATCAAGCGTCCTCTCCATAGTTGTTTGGGACTTGCCTATAATCTAGGAGTCCTAGACACGGTTGGGTTACCCACAACCGTATTGATGAGAATCCCGTAATAAGGGGGACATGATCTCTGCTTTGACAAGACGTGTCAAAAAACTGCCTCGCGTTATGTGCGGGGCTAGTTAAAGGAAACGGTTCGAATAATCACCGGGCCATGGCATAATGTCGTGTTGCAAAAAAAAGTCAGCAAATTGGATTTGTGGAAATATTATTCTCTCTACGGTGGTATGTGGAAATTATTTTGCAGGGTCGGACACTATCCTTGTATTCAAATTCTTTCGTGGTGTATTCGAAGGAGGAACCCGCCTTGCAATGCCGAAGACAATACTGCACGCCGGACTCATCGTCATTGAAGCCTGGTTCAGGGGCTACTGAGGGAGTCCTGGATTAGGGGGTCTCCGGACAGCCGGACTATATCCATTGGCCGGACTGTTGGACTATGAAGATACAAGATTGAAGACTTCGTCTCGTGTCCGGATGGGACTCTACTTGGCGTGGAAGGCAAGCTAGGCAATACGGATATGTATATCTCCTCCTTTGTAACCGACCTTGTGTAACCCTAGCCCTCTCCTGTGTCTATATAAACCAGAGGGTTTTAGTCCGTAGGACACAATAACATACAATCATACCAAAGGCTAGCTTTTAGGGTTTAGCCTCTCTGATCTCGTGGTAGATCTACTCTTGTACTACCCATATCATCAATATTAATCAAGCAGGACATAGGGTTTTACCTCCATCAAGAGGGCCCGAACCTGGGTAAAACATCATGTTCCCTGCCTCTTGTTACCATCCGCCTTGGACGCACAGTTCGGGACCCCCTACCCGAGATCCGCCGGTTTTGACACCGACAGTGCTCATGCTAGCCTCAAAGAGACTCATGATCAACTCCAAGTAAAGCTAACCAAGGAGAAAGCCACATTTCCTCATATGCTATTAATTGATAATGCAAGTGCTACAAACCCTTATTGTGAGCATGTGCATCTTATTGAGGAGAATGTTAAGTTGAAGGAGCACCTTGAGAAAGGTCTTGTGTCATGCATACAAGGGGAGAAGAACCTAAACGACCTTTTGGGAAATCAAAAGGAAGTTGTGGCCAAGGAGGGGATTGGGTTCGTGCCCAACCCCAAGAACAAGAAGAAGGATAACAAGACCAAACGACCTCCTCCTCTCAAGCAAACTTTTGTGAAGGAGGGAGAGAGTGCTTCCAAGGAGAAGAAGAACAATGCGAAGGGTGGCGGTGTCAAAAAGGGCAATGCCACCCCTCCCAACAAAGCCGGCGACTTTAATCCTTCTTATGTGTTATGTCGTGCTAGTGATGGGCATGTCTATGCCAAATTTGTTGGTTCTCCTCATGAGTACATTGAATGGTCTATTTGGGTTCCTAAGACCCTTGTTACTAACATCAAAGGACCCATTACAAAATGGGTACCTAAAACCAAGCATTGATCACTTGTAGGTGTTTGCTTCCGGTGGGGGATCATGGTTGCTCGATAGCGGAGCTACAAATCATATGACTGGAAGCAAGGACTTGGTGGTGGACGTGCACGAGATTCCATCTATGCCCACCAATGTCGAGTGGGGTAACGCCTCATCTTCTAAGGTATTGGGACTTGGCAAGGTAGTCATCTCTCATGATCTCACGATCGAGAAGGTCATGCTTGTTGAGTCCCTTGCATACAATTTACTTTCCGTTCGTCCCACTTTCTTTGATATTGATACCGTGGCCCTCTTGTGGAGCAAGACTCTTAAAGTAGCCTTTGTTGGGCATGTCGAGAACGGTCTATATGTGATTAACTTTTCGGAGCGACCCACTAAAAGCGCGACATGCCTAATGGCTAAAGTTGATGTGGGATGGCTTTGGAATCGCCGTTTAGCCCATGTCAATATGAGATCTTTGCAGAGTCTTCTCAAGGGGGACCATGTCCGTGGACTAACGAATGTTAGTTTTGCTAAAGATCGTGCTTGCAGTGCTTGTATCGAAGGAAAGCTACATGAGAAGGCTCACCCTCCCACGACTATCATTTACTCAAAGAGGCCTTTGGAGCTCCTTCACTTGGATCTCTTTGGGACTCCATCCTTTGATAGTCTTGGGGATAGGAAGTATTGCTTGGTGATTGTGGATGACTACTCAAGATATACTTGGGTGTATTTCTTCAAGAGGAAGAGCGGGACCCAACAAACCGTCATTGACTTTGCAAATGAAGCACAACGTCAACACAATGCAAAGATCTTGACAATAAGAAGTGACAACGGCACCGAGTTCAAGAACTACACCTTGGATGAGTTTCTTAGTGATGAGGGGATCAAGCATCAATATTCCGCACCTTACACCCCTCAATAAAACAGTGTTGCGGAGACGAAGAACCGGACGTTGATGGATGCGGCAAGGACCATGATGGCGGAGTTCAAGTCTCCATACAACTTTTGGGCTGAAGCCATCAACACCGCGTGTCATGCATCCAATCGGCTCTACCTCCGCAAGGGCTTGAACAAGACTCCATATGAGATACTCACCGGTAACAAGCCCAACCTCAAGTACTTTCAGGTGTTCGGGTGTAAGTGTTTCATTCTCAAGAAAGGTGTTCGGTTGTCTAAATTTGAAGCTAGAGCTTATGAGGGCATATTTGTTGGTTATGCTACAAACTCTCATGCTTACCGTGTCCTCAATAAATCTACGGGACTTATTGAGGAGACATGTAACGTGGAGTTTGATGAAAATAACGGCTCCCAGGTGGAGCAAAGTGGCACTTGTGATGTAGGTGATGAAATTCCTCCTCAAGCCATAAGAAGAATGGGTGTTGGCTTTATCCTACCCATTGAGGAACCCCTTGTCGCTGAAGGAGAAGGATAATGCTCCACTCAAGTGGAGCCATCACCAACCCAAAGCCCACACTTTTCTGAAGAATAACATGAAGGCCCTCATCCTCAAGAACAAGACCAAGGGCAAGATCATGCTCAAGACAGTGTTGACACACCAAGTGATGCCCAAGGTCAAGTTCTCTCCTCTGAGGAAGTTCAAGAATAAGAACAAGCTCAAGACGATGCTCAAGATGATCATGACCACTTCTCGTCTCACCCCCTAGGAGGAATTGGAGCGTCGTGCCGCCAAGGTTGCTTCCAAGCTCTCCACCAAGGATCATCTCATGAAAAATGTGCTTGGAAGCTTAAGAAAGGGGTAAGCACTCGTAGACAATTAGCAAACTATTGTGAGCATCACGCGTTTGTCTCATGTGTCGAACCCCACAAGGTCTATGAGGCGCTCAAAGATCCGGATTGGCTCAATGCCATGCATGAAGAACTCAACAACTTCGAGCGCAACAAAGTGTGGAGATTGGTGCCAAGACTGACGGGGAACCACAATGTCATTGGAACTAAGTGGATATTTAAGAACAAGCAAGATGCCCATGGGATTATCATTCGCAACAAGGCTCGTTTGGTAGCACAAGGCTACTCCCAAGTCGAGGGTATCGACTACGGTGAAACCTTCGCTCCCGTTGCTCGTCCTGAATCCATTCGCATGTTGATTGCATATGCTTCTCATCATAACTTTAAGTTACAACAAATGGATGTGAAGAGTGCTTTTCTTAATGTTCTTATTAATGAATTGGTTTATGTTAAGCAACCCCCCGGGTTCGAGGATCCCTACTTTCCCGATCATGTGTATCAACTCGATAAGGAACTCTATGGCCTTATACAAGCCCCACGTGCGTGGTATGACCACCTTACCGAGTTGTTACAAGACCGTGGTTTTGAAGTTGGGCTAATCGACCCCACTCTTTTTACTAAGAAGGTCAAAGGGGAGTTGTTTGTGTGCCAATTATATGTTGATGATATTATCTTTGGTTCCCCTAACAAAGCTTTCAATGAGGAATTTGCCGCTCTCATGACCTCAAAGTTCGAGATGTCTTCCATGGGAGAGTTAAAGTTCTTTCTAGGGTTCGAAGTGAAGCAAAGAAGAGAAGGAATCTTCATCAACCAAGCCAAATACACTCAAGACATGCTCAAGAGATTCAAGCTAAGTGACGTCAAGCCAGCTTCCACTCCAATGCCCACCAAGTGCCAACTTGACATAGATCCCAATGGTAAAGCGGTGGATCAAAAGGCATATCGCTCCATGATTGGATCCTTGCTTTACCTTTGTGCATCTAGACCGGATATCATGTTGAGTGTGGGAATTTGTGCATGTTTTCAAGCCGCACCTAAGGAAAGTCACTATGTGGCGGTCAGACGAATCTTTCGATATTTGGCTCATACCCCAAACTTTGGCTTATGGTACCCAAGAGGAGGAAACTTCAAGCTTGTAGGGTATTCAGATTTCGATTGGGCGGGAGACAAAGTGGATAGGAAGTCCACTTCCGGAGGGTGCCAATAACTTGGTTGCTCTTTGGTAATTTGGTCTTCCAAAAAACCAAAATTGTGTGTCTCTCTCGTCCACCGAACCGGAGTATGTAGCGGCCGGTAGTTGTTGTGCACAACTCTTATGGATGAGGCAAACTTTAAAGGATTACAGTGTCATTTGTGACAAAGTGCCTCTTTGGTGTGAAAATGAAAGTGCCATGAAGATCTCTCTCAACCCGGTGCAACACTTCAAGACGAAGCATATTGAGATTCGGTATCACTTCATCCGGGATCACATTAGGCGAGGAGAGATCGAGCTCAACTATGTCAACACTCATGATAATCTTGCAGATATTTTTACGAAGCCCTTGGATGAAGCAAGATTTCACGAGTTAAGGCATGAGCTAAATATCATTGATTCGAGCAATGTGACTTGAACCTCTGCACACCCCACCACACTCAATTTGTTGTCTAGTTTAGATGTAGGCATGAACATAGGGGGATTGTTGTTCTCTCAATGAACTCGCCCTCCCCCCATTATGCATAAATTGGTCAAGTCTTTCACATTAGCCATTGTTGATGGTACTTGTGCTTCAAAGACGAGTTTTGGTCATGGGCCCAAGGTTAAAATCTTCGCGGCGCCATATCTCTTGACTCAAACATAGGTGGCCTCGGCCACCGCCTCTCTTGAAGAGGTGTGTCTTGGCCTCTTGCTGGTGTGTTCTCTCTTCTTCTTGCCTTTTGTTCTCTTTTTTTTGAGCTAATCCATGTTGTTTAGTTTCCGTGGTGTGCTGGGCGGTACTACCGCTGGTGGTGCGCGGTACTACCGCTCATAAGCGGTACTACCGCCCCCCAGCACGGTACTACCGCTGCGGGACAGGACCAGGGGGTTATATCGGGGCAGGGGGAGGTTTCTTCTCCCCCATACCCATTCGCTTTGCTCCCTCGTTCCTCTTCCTCTCTCCAGCCACGCACCGCCACGGGAGGGCTCCGGCGGATCGTCGTCTCCGGAGCGTCCCTCTCCATTTCCTTCGGTGGAGTCGATCCCCACCTCGTTCTCTTGCCATGGATGCCGGTATTGCTCCCGTTCCTTCTCTCCTTTTGTCTCGTTTTCAGATCTTGCTTCTTAGGGGCAATGGTGGTTGCATCTCTAGATTTTTGGCTAAATCTAGGCTTGAGTAGGTTGGAGAAGGCAACTAGACTATCTAGATTAGAGTTTGGTAGGAATATTTTCGAATTTGGCAGGCCGGTAGTGCCGGATCCAACCACGGTAGTAGGGAGCTGTTGTTTCCCCGCCTTGAGCGGTACTACCGATCTCTTTGGAGCGGTACTACCGCTTGGCCTCGAGCGGTACTACCGCTCTCTTTGGAGCGGTACTATCGCTTGGGCGGTACTACCGCTTGGGCGGTACTACCGCGTGCATGTCACGGTACTACCGCTACCTGCCAAGTTCCATCATGTTCCTGCCATACCTTGATCCTTTTGTTGTGTTTGTTGGCTTATGCTCGTTCTTTCTGGTTGTTTTGCATGTTCTTGTGTTTGGTTCCAGGTGATGATCATTCTGAGCAGCAGGTCCGTCGTGTCAACCCTGGGCGTGCAACGTCAAAGCGCTACCGCACCTCTGAGCCAGCAGGTGGTTCCTCTAGCACTCAACCGCCACCAGCAGGCACATCCGCAAGTGCACCTCCACCACCCCAGCAGTCGAAGAGATCCGCCAACAAGCCAAAGGGAAAGACTGTGACTGAGATGACTGCCAAGGAGTTTTGGGAAAAGCGTCGCCGCAACCCCTATGAGGCGGACCAAGATCCCACTTTGGTTAACCGCCCATTCTAGAACCGCTTTCAGTTTGCCATCTATTTTGATGTGATCAAGGCCAAGAAGAATCTCTATGTTGATGTTCGCCCCATCGACACTGATGCCATGGAAAAGGACCCTAAGTACTTTGGCAAAGCCCTTCAGATGTGTAATCAGCTGAACATTCTCATAATCATGCAGTTCAACAAGGATTTCGATGCAGATTTGGTGGCTCAATTCTTTGCTACCGTTCATCTTGGAACTGATGCCGACAGGACTCTGACTTGGATGACCAATGGAAAGTTGCTTTCTGTCAAGTGGAAGGCCTTCATGGAGTTACTTGATGTGGAAGATCGCGGGCTTGAGACTCCAGTAGGCTTCCGCCCTCACCGCAATACTACATCCACTCACAAGCAAGCCCTTTGGCCCTACTGCACTGTGAAGGTTCACCCAGTGACTAACAAGGAAACCTATGAGCTGTCTACGTATCTGGACATTCTTCATCGTGTCTTCCGTGAGACTCTCTTCCCTCGCATCGGGAATCTGGATATGGTCCACTCCTATCTTATGGACATGCTTCTTTTCTGCCAGCATGAGAAGGAAGAAAACACTGGAGAGAGCCTGGACATTTCTCATGTTATGTGGTCTGAACTTCTCTCTATCGTTTCTGAGCGCAAGTGCCCGATATATGGTCCATTCATCATGAGGCTCATTGAGAAGGCCTGGGCACATGTCTATCCCAGAGTGATGCTGGAAACTGGAGACTTGGTTTCTCATGAGATCAAGCGTCTGAGGAAGAAGGACAATTGGGGCACCCCAGCGCCTAAACCCGGGGGTCCGTCTACTGCTGCTGCTGCCATGGAGACTGAGGGTGGGGCTTCCACTGATGATCACGAGGAGGACTTTGGGCCCTCTAGTGCAGAACCTTCTTGGGCAAAGAAGCTTAAACGCAAGATGAAGAAGCTTTTCTGCATGGAGTCTCATGGTCAGTACATGACTCATGTGGCGGAGAAGCAGGCCAGGGTGCACCACAAGGAGCTCATGCGTCACCTGGGTGCAACCGTTGCCAGCGGTTCTGAGGGACAGCTCACTGAAGAGGAGAAATGGATTCACCAGCATTGCCCTTGGACCGATTCAGACGTCGAGCAGTTTCCGACCAACGACGGAGATGCAGATGATCACGCTGAGATGTGATGTTCGAGATCCTCAGCTTGCCATCAACTGGAGTCGTAGCGTCGCTCTTTGCCCTTTTGGTGTCTCGATGCCAAAGGGGGAGAGAGTTTAGGGATTTGTGTTGTTGTCGTGCTGTGAGTGTGTCTTTGTGTCTTGTGTTTTCTCGTGTGTTCTCTCGTTGTCTTTGTTTGGTTTGGTTTGGTGCCTGTGAGACCTAAGTTCTAGACATATGGTTTGAGACATATGCTCCCTATCGCTACCTTATTACTTATGTCTATTATGTACTGTAGTATCTTATGAGTTGCATGCTTGTCCTGTTTTATACCCTACTCTCATATATCATGAGCTTAGAATTGTTGGACTATAAAATATAGGGGGAGTGTTGATCCGGATGTGTGTGTCTTGCATTCCAAAGGCTCCACTAACTAGGTGCACACATTCAGGGGGAGCCCGTCTATATTTTGTAGTTCTAAGTATTCTTACTTTTATATCTTTTCCTTGTGCAAATCCCTAGTTGTCATCAATCCACCAAAAAGGGGGAGATTGTTGAGGCATATCTCTTTCGATGTGGTTTTAGTGATTGATGACAACGTGTTTGCGGACTAATCGTGTGCTTTGAGTATTTCAGAGATTCATCCTTGGCACGAGACGATTTCTTCCCCTCGGAGTGTCATTCAAGACGGTGTAGCTCTTTCGTTTCTCTTTCGGTGGACTAGTTGCGTAGAGGGCACCGTACTATCAAGAGGGGGTCCGCTGGGGTATTGCTTGGGTGGAATCAACACGTACACATCCGCTTCTCACCCTCAAAGCTCTTTCGCTTCGATGGAGAGATCTTTTCTCTCTTGTGTGTCTTGTCTGGGTCCCAGCGGTAGTACTGTGCTACCCAGCAGTAGTACCGCTGAGGGTCACAAGCGGCAGTACCGCTCCGTAGCGGTAGTACCGCCGGTGACTCCGCAGCTGTACTACCGTTGGCCTGCCTGGCCCTACCGCCTCGACTTCAGCTTCAACGGAGAGATCTTCTCTCTCTTGTCTGGGTCCCAGCAGTAGTATCGTGCTACCCAGTGGTAGTACCGCTGAGGGGTCACAAGCGGCAGTACCGCTCCGCGGCGGTAGTACCGCCAGTGACTCCGCAGCTGTACTACCGCTGGACTGTCTGGCTCCTACCGCCTTGACTCGAGGGCTCCTTTTCTCGTGTCGGGTTTTGTGGCACTAGTTGCGGCAGTAGAGGCGGTAGTACCGCTTCGCAGCGGTAGTACCGCTCTGGCTCCAGGTCCCCTTTTCTCTCCTCTGCGCGGCAGTACCGCTAGCTGGAGCGGCAGTACCGCTGGCTCAGAGGTAGTACCACCCCCAAGCGGTACTACCGCCCTCTGCCGGGATGGTTGGCGGGGCAACGGTTGGATTGTTGCCCCCACTATAAAAGGGGGCCCCCTTCTTCCCTGTTGACTACCTCTTCCCCCTCAAGCTCCATTAATGCTCCAAGCTCCATTTTCGCCCGATCCATCTCTCTAGCCAATCAAACTTGTTGATTTGCTCGGGAGTGGTTGAGAAGGTCCCGATCTATACTTCCACCAAGAGATTTTCGATTCCCCCACCTATCGCTAGCGGATCTTGTTACTCTTGGGTGTTTGAGCACCCTAGACGGTTGAGGTCACCACGGAGCCATAGTCCATTGTGGTGAAGCTTCGTGGTATTGTTGGGAGCCTTCGATTAAGTTGTGGAGATTACCCCAACCTTGTTTGTAAAGGTCCGGTCGCCGCCTTCAAGGGCACTAATAGTGGAATCATGGCATCTCGCATTGTGTGAGGGCGTGAGGAGAATACGGTGGCCCTAGTGGCTTCTTGGGGAGTATTGTGCCTCCACACCGCTCTAACGGAGACGTACTTCCCCTCAAAAGGAAGGAAATTCTGTAACACATCCTCGTCTTCACCGGATCCAGTCTTGGTTATTTCTTACCTTTACTTGTGCAAGCTCTTTAGTGTTACTTCTCTTCCTTGCTTGTTTGTTTGTTGTTATTGCATCATATAGGTTGCTCACCTAGTTTCACATCTAGACAACCTACTTTGATGCAAAGTTTAATTTGGTAAAGAAAAGTTAAAAATTGTTAGTTGCCTATTCACCCTCTCCAGTCAACCATATCGATCCTTTCAGTTGGGAGCCTCCAATTAAGTTGTGGAGAGAGCCCCAACCTTGTTTGTAAAGGTTCGGTCGCCGCCTTCAAGGGCACCAATAGTGGAATCACGGCATCTCGCATTGTGTGAGGGCGTGAGGAGAATACGGTGGCCCTAGTGGCTTCTTGGGGAGCATTGTGCCTCCACATCGCTCCAACGGAGACGTACTTCCCCTCAAAAGGAAGGAACTTCGGTAACACATCCTCGTCTTCACCGGCTCCACTTTTGGTCATCTCGTCCCTTTACTTTTGCAAGCTTACTTGTGTTACTTTCCTTGCTTGCTTGTGTGTGTTGCATCATATAGGTTGTTCACCTAGTTGCATATCTAGACAACCTACTTTAATGCAAAGTTTAATTTGGTAAAGAAAAGCTAAAAATTGTTAGTTGCCTATTCACCCCCCCTCTAATCAACTATATCGATCCTTTCACGGGGCCTTAGCACGACGACTTCCCGACTGTCTACTACAACAAGTTGTGCCCGACTCCGGCGAGGGAGGGGTGATGACGGCGGCGCGCCTTCGGCTCGCTTCAGTGATTGTAGTCGTCGCTAGGTGGTCTACGGATCTGGATGTAATTTTTATTATTTCTAGTGTTCGTTGTACTGCCATGATAGAAGATGAATAGATTGAAAGTTTTCTCGCAAAAAAATAGAGTGTGAGTACATTTTGTGCAGTCTGATAGGAAGATACAGATCTACTCGACTACAATCATCGAAACAGAAAATGTACAACACGAAAGTCATGTGAAACAACGAGATGGACCTAGGGGTCAAAGCAAATTTCAGACGGTCAGCTGTGTGCGGCGAATTTGCCGAAATTCATCATAAAAAGCTCCAAACATGAATACAATATTATACATTTACACTCAATGAAACTACAAGCCTATCACCTGAATGGAATGATAACCTAGATGTGCGTCTTTTTAGAACATGTGCAAACCCACTTTACACCCATCACCGGAGCCATATGGGTTCGCTAGATTGCGTCTCTTGGTCTAGCTGGCTGGAAACGGTCGATTCAAGTGTTCAAGGTTTACGCGACCCTTTTCGCAAAAAAAAGTTTATGCGGCCCAAGGGTTTGGTGCAAGACACACAATTAAACGGGTCAAATTATACCGCGCAGGCCTAGTTAAACTTCATAGTTCATACAAGCTACAAAACACACCATGCATGGCACTAGTAGCAGTCCACCAATCTCTCGTGTTGATATGGGCCTAAGTGAACACGATAGAAGACGAGTACATAATTGACTGAACCAAAAATAATCTTTAGGTGACTGACGTGTAGCAAACGCAAATATTTACTTATAGGTCAAAAATCTTTTTTTTAAATTATAGGTCAAAGATCTTTAGCACTTTATCCAACGAGAACTGGGTAAATAAAACCACAACACACTTCTCTACTATCTCACAACATTGGCTCAACTGCATAGTTGATGAGGGGTGGGCCCAGGTTTTGAAGAATGCGTATTCAATTTTTGAAACATTCTTTTGGGAGTCTATACCCTCACGATTATAACTGATTTTAACACCACATTCAGTACATGTATGCAATGTAATCATATACCAAAATAAGAAGCCAATTAGGCAGATTAACTCACCCTTGTACAATTGTACTTTTTATGAGCAAACATTGAAAATTTTGTTCTTGGACAATGGAAGAAGTACTGAAGTATGAAGAGCGACAATGCAGGGCGTCCTCTCGAACAATCCTATGCAGCTCGTCGGGCGCCTGCACTGTGCGGCCGCACAGCCGCCGGCCATCTGCACCTGCCTGCTGCAGCCGCTGTGCACCCCTGCCGCGTGATCAACCCTACCTCGAGTCGGCGGCCGTGTGCGACATTGGGATTTGGGGAGCCGAGCGAAGTGGTGCGCAAGTTCTCTACGTGTGCGTGAATGCGCGGTGGATCACTTCTGCTTGTCTTCATGTGCGAGTGATCATGCCATCATGGTTGTTTCATTACTAGAGGGAGTAGTTTTTTTTTTTTTGAGGATCAAGAGGGAGTAGCTAATTAGCTATTCATGTACTGGGCTTGGGCCATGTGGGGTGTGGAGGAAGAAAACCACGTGGGCTGAAATGCGTGCACATGTGGGCTGAAATGCGTGCACCCATCAGATTTTTTGTTAGTTTTTTCTCTTGCGCATATGCACATTATACACTGTATATATCTATTTTTTTGCTAAATATAATAGGTATTCAACTGAATATGCATGAACTGAAGTGGGTTTGCCTCTCATGAGGGTACTACCATGATCACGTTAGTCCTGCTAATTTACTCTTCCGTTTCATATTAATTGTCGTTGAAACTTATCTATCTAGACATATACTAGATACATCCGTTTGAGTCCCCCTCAAAAAAAGAAAGATACCTCCGTTTGAGCAACAACTAAGATAGCTGAATTCCCCTAAAAAAAACTAAAATAGTTTTTTTGAGTAAAAAAAAGCTGAATGTTTAATAACCTACATCGTTCAGTTAATAGGCATTTTTCAACAAAACAGACCAAACAATACAATATCGATGAAATCCGACTATGAGATTAACCCCCCCTAAAAAAAGAATGAGATTAACCGGCCAAATTGGCTCGTGGAAAGCCACGACTCTCTCTTCTCTTTTTAAAATCGTGGAAGGAAAGCAACTGCCAGGTAGCGTCCAAACCCAAATAAACCAGCCAACCAAAGCAAAAACTAATCCCACCCAATCAAACCCGCTTCCCACATCACTGCCGTCCGCCGCGGATCAGACGGCCAGGACCCCTTCCCCCCGGGGCGCAGCTTGCTCCCAGCACACCAAAGAAAACCCTTTTTTTCCTTTTCTTTTCCCCAGATTTCCTCCCCTCTCCCCTCTCCCCTCCCTCCGCTCCTCTCGCAGCCTCCCTCACCGCCGTCGCCGAATCGCGGAGCTCCCGCGCCGCCCAATCGCAGGGCTCGCCCCGTCGCCCAATCGCAGAGCTGCCGCCTCGGCTCCGTCGCGCGACCTTCGACGTCTGAAGCTCCGCCGCGCCGGCCAGCTACATCCCGCCCGCCGTCGCCAACTACCTCCCCGTCTCAGCAGCCAGCAGGAAGGTAGGACGCAGAAGCGCACCTCCGCCCTCCGTCTCTCCCCATCCACCCTTGTTCCGTTCTCCTCTTGTTGCCAGAAAGTAGGTAGCACGTATAAGGTAGAACTTCCAGGCAGATCTGTTGTGGTTTTATATGTATGTTAAGGCGGATCTGATGCATACTTAGATCTGATGCCCACTTTGAAACTGTAAACCGTAGAATTGGCTGAGAGTTCCTATTGCTCTATTTTGGTGTTAGTATTCACTGGGTAATCACTGGAAGTCGGTCTCTGTTTTTTTTTGTGCAGTATCCACATATGCCTGAGTGATCTAGATTAAGGAAGAAATTGCTAGTTCATTGGTAGAGGGAAGCAGTTATATCAATGAAATAGTGTTTAATACAGTTCTTGTTAGCAGATGCTTTAGGTGTTACACATGGACCTGATTCCATGTAAAAATACAAGGTCTCGTTTAAAACAAGGCCACTGTCAGATTTTTGTACACTCCCAGTGCTAAGGAAAAGTAGTATGTTGTCCTGCTCTTGTCAGATTTTATACATCTCTTTAGAATTTTGCCATTCATGTTCACTGTTTGCTTTCTTGCTGATGAGGTTGCCTTAAGCAACGGTTAGCTCGTTGTAGAAAGATGTGTTTTCCTTCAATCCTGATTGCGTGTCTCATTAACTTTAAGTTGTAGAATATTTTGTAGTATGGTTTGGCTCTACCCAAAAGAGGACTTTACTTTGTCAAGAGAGTTCTATTTTTTTAATGATGTATGGAGTTTTTATATCATGAGCTATCTGACTCTCCTATTTTGGGCCTACAGAGTCAGCATGTCGTTGGATGTTACTCAAATACTCCTCAGTGCGCAATCTGCTGACGGCTTGATTAGAAAGCATGCTGAAGAAAGCCTCAAGCAGTTTCAGGAGCAAAACCTCCCAGGTTTCTTGCTCTCCCTCTCAACTGAGTTGGCCACCAATGAGAAACCTGAGGAGAGCCGCAGATTGGCTGGTCTGATCCTCAAGAATGCACTCGACGCAAAGGAGCAGCACAGGAAGAACGAACTTTTCCAGAGATGGCTCGCACTGGATGCTGGTGTCAAGGCACAAGTTAAAGCATTGTTGCTGCAAACTCTCTCATCTCCTGTTGCAAGTGCCAGATCTACATCTTCTCAAGTCATCGCAAAGATTGCTGGCATTGAGATCCCTCAAAAGCAATGGCCCGAGCTTATAGGATCATTGCTATCAAACATACATCAGGTACAGCCAAACGTCAAGCAGGCAACGCTTGAGACACTTGGCTATTTATGCGAGGAAGTTTCTCCTGAAGCTGTCGACCAAGACCAAGTCAACAAGATACTTACAGCTGTTGTTCAGGGTATGAATGCTTCTGAAGGGAACTCTGAAGTGAGGCTTGCAGCCACACGAGCATTGTATAATGCATTGGGCTTTGCTCAGGTTAATTTCTCCAATGACATGGAGCGTGATTATATCATGAGAGTCGTCTGTGAAGCAACACAGTCACCAGATGTGAAGATAAGACAGGCTGCCTTTGAGTGTTTGGTGGCTATTTCATCAACTTATTACGATAAGCTGGCCACATACATGCAGGATATATTTAATATCACTGCAAAGGCTGTGAGGGGAGATGAGGAGTCGGTTGCACTTCAGGCCATGGAATTCTGGAGTTCCATATGTGATGAGGAAATCGACATTTTGGACGAGTACAGTAGTGAATTTACAGCTGATTCTGATGTTCCTTGCTACTATTTTATCAAGCAAGCTCTTCCTGCCCTAGTGCCAATGCTGCTGGAGACTCTCCTCAAACAGGAGGATGACCAAGACTTGGATGAAGGTGCTTGGAATCTTGCAATGGCTGGGGGTACTTGTTTGGGCCTGGTGGCGAGGACTGTTGGGGATGATATTGTTCCTCTTGTGATGCCTTTCGTTGAGGAGAACATAACAAAACCTGAATGGAGACACAGAGAGGCTGCAACATATGCTTTTGGTTCCATTTTGGAGGGTCCATCAGCTGATAAACTGACCCCTCTAGTTAATGTCGCCTTGAATTTTATGCTGTCTGCCTTAGTAAAGGACCCAAATAACCATGTGAAGGACACAACTGCTTGGACCCTTGGAAGAATATTCGAGTTTCTTCATGGTTCTGCACTTGAAACTGCTCCTGTCATTACAGCTGAGAACTGCCAGCAAATACTGACTGTGCTGCTTCAAAGCATGAAGGATGTCCCAAATGTGGCAGAGAAGGCATGTGGGGCACTCTATTTCCTTGCTCAAGGCTATGTTGATGCTGGATCGGCGTCACCATTATCCCCTTTCTTTCAAGATATTGTTCAGAGCCTTCTTGTGACCAGTCACAGAGAGGATGCTGGTGAATCCAGGCTGCGTACTGCAGCTTATGAGACTCTAAATGAAGTTGTCAGGTGCTCCACTGAGGAGACAGCTCCTATCGTTATGCAGCTAGTACCTGTGATTATGATGGAACTCCATAATACACTTGAAGCGGGGAAGTTGTCAACTGATGAGAGGGAGAAGCGGAGCGATCTGCAGGGCCTTCTTTGTGGTTGCCTACAGGTTATTATCCAGAAGTTGGGAGGGATGGAGTCAACAAAGTTTGCCTTCTTACAGTATGCAGATCAGATGATGGATCTGTTTTTGAGAGTTTTTGCTTGTCGAAATGCCACGGTGCATGAGGAGGCTATGCTTGCTATCGGTGCACTTGCATATGCAGCTGGTTCGAACTTCGCGAAGTACATGGCACAGTTCTATCAGTATTTGGAAATGGGACTTCAGAACTTTGAAGAGTATCAGGTGTGTGCCATTACGGTGGGTGTTGTGGGTGACTTGTGCAGGGCACTGGAGGACAAAATTTTGCCCTACTGTGATGGCATCATGACCCAGCTCCTGAAGGATCTATCCAGCAATCAGTTGCACAGATCTGTAAAACCTCCTATATTCTCATGCTTTGGTGATATTGCACTGGCAATTGGAGAGAACTTTGAGAAGTATTTGATCTATGCCATGCCCATGCTACAAAGTGCGGCAGATTTGTCGGCGCACACAACTGCAACTGATGATGAAATGCTTGACTACACCAATCAACTAAGAAATGGCATCTTGGAGGCCTACTCTGGTATTCTTCAAGGATTCAAGAGTTCCCCTAAGACACAGTTACTGATGCCGTATGCTCCACATATTCTTCAGTTCCTTGATGCCCTTCATAATGGAAAGGATATGTAAGTCGTCCAGAATTCCTTCATTGCTCCCTTATTTTACATTATCTATATGTCCTGCTTTCTGGATGCTCAAGGAAACTAATGCAAACACATAGATAGATAATAATAATTAGACAATTTTCCTTGTATGCTAGGCAAATGCCCACCTGTAGCTTTAAAAAATATACAAGGTCCAAAGTACTGGAAAATTAAACTAAGTTGATGTATCCTTAAGCTAATTTTCTGTGAACGGATAATTGCTTATGTGATACTGAATAAGTACCACTGTACTAGTTGTATCATATGCCACTGAAAGATTCACAATTCACTCAGTACCCTTGCGGAAAGCACTCAACCGGCCTTGCTCTTCTGAATTATATGAATGAGTCTAAAGCTGCAATTGGTGAATTCACTTTTTCATAGCTACTTTTGAAACTTCATTAGATGCAATCGCCATTATTGGGCTGTTGATATGCTTCACAAAATACGTGTTAGTTTTTCACTGAATTGCTGAATTGGCCAACAAGAATAGGCCTCGTCTGGTTCAGTGTTTGCGCACGGTTGCGTGCAGTGCTAAACCAGGTTAAAATGGTCAGTTTACCCACTAGACGATAGTGCATTAACTCCTAGCTAACACTGAAGGAAAATATGAATATTTTGAAAGTGGGTCGTATAGAATAAATAGTGTTTTCCATTGGCTATGATGAAACTAGACTATTCTCAGTGATATATAAGCAATGTTCTCCAAAATGTGGATATAGTTGACAGGTGTTAAATCCATATAGTCCGTTACAGGCCTACTTAAATTTAATGTGCTTTAGGTATCATGTTTGGTCAAGCTAAGCCTGGCAGAGTTTCTTTGTTGGTGAATTTTTTATTGTGAACTGCTGCATTAGATTGTAGTGTTCGGTTTTCATTTACTAACGGGCGTTAGAACTAATTTTGGATTTCTTGCTGTGCATGGACTAAGCTTCGCCATCTTTTATATTTGTTTTATTGATGTATTTTGTTTGCGTTCAAACCGCCACTAAGAGGGAAAGGGCCAAATCCAGTTTGGATAGTGTGTCGTCACACTTACATACACCTTGCACTATTGCCAGAATAGGATCTCTCTCCCAAAGCCTCTCAGCCAACCAATACCACACCCATATAATGACCAGTCTCATTTTTATGACTAAGCACCGATAGTGAAGCATTATCACAATAATTAACCAATATTCCAGCACACTAATTTTTAAAATTGTCTCTTACCATTTCAGGGATGATTCTGTGATGAAGACTGCAATAGGTGTCTTGGGAGATCTGGCAGACACATTGGGTGTTAATGCTGGTCCTTTGATCAATCAATCCACCTCAAGCAAGCAATTTTTGGACGAGTGCTTATCATCTGATGATCCTTTGGTCAAAGAATCAGCTGACTGGGCAAGGATTGCAATCAGCCGTGCGGTTTCGGGTTGACGTGACATTTGTCTCGAGTCTGCACATGCATCCATCCACGAGTCAGTCCAGGTCTTCGGTTGCATCATGTCTAGACCTGCTCTTTGGAGAAGTCCACCGTCCTCAAAGCAGAGTCGGAGGGTCCTCACTAACTCATGCATCAGTACATGTGTCAACCCAGCCTTTTTCACATCTGCGGAAAAGAGGGTTAAGTTGGCCACCTGCTAACTTTTCTAAAAAAAGGAATCCAGGAGCTTCTATTGTCGCCTGCGACACCGATGGTCCCTTGGTGTGGCATCCGCGCTTATGGTCGGGGCGCTCTTGCTTTCCATTGCATCCATTGCATGCATTGAACATTGGTCATATGGTCACTCACTAAAAGGCCCGGTTGCTTATTCATCCATTATGCATAAGGGGCTCGCGTGCATTGTCACAGGATTTTTGTACTGCTCAGGGTGTCCAACTTCACTATGTGGGGGCATGTTCCTCCTGAGCTCGCATTTTTTTTCTTTTGCATTTGCATTGTCTTGCATTCATCCCAGACGGTTTTGTAAGGGTTCTTTTGGTCAAAAACTGAGATCCCAGACGGTTGTGTCGGTTTATTTCAAGGTGTTGTCAGAGCAGTGCGTGATTGCGCTCTTTTTTTTTTGGTCATCTATGCTGCTGTCCCATATCAGCTTCTTTGAAGCTTGTGCTGGCGGGTGGAAACGAACAATTATAGGTCTTGGAGTGGTTTTGTTTTGGGGGGCAGTTGTCGAGTTGTATTTGTTTATTACAGGAATTGTATTATTATGTGGAACGCCGCCACCTCCTATCAGACACGTCATATCGTTGGCTGTGTATACGAGAATATGATGATGCATGTGTTCAATGATATGGATTTTGCCTTTTCCTCTATCCTCAGCTCTGGCACATGTGCTTGAGTGATTGATAAATTATTGGGCATTTAGCTACAACTCTTACGCAGTTCCTCTATGGTAGTAGAAGGCATTTGATCTTTATGTCGTTGCTCTACATGGATATGCGTGTAAACAATATCGAGCGCTACACAGACATGTGCTTTGTCCTACATGTAAACAATATCGAGCGCTACACAGACATGTGCTTTGTCATCCTGCTCTGTTCCACATTGTTTTTTTAACCGGGCATAAACCCCATTCCGTTAACTGAACAACAATAACGGAAATACATCAGTTCAGAAGGAGCCAGGACAGCAGATAATTGCCAAAACATAGTCCAACGCTTGCATAGGAGCAAAGGAGACACACGCCCACACAAGGGGACAAACCAAAGTGGCACAAACGGCACTCAAAACAGACACAACCGAAACACATAAACTCAAGCATGGTGAGAACTCGTGGAATGCTCCATCCGCAGCATCACTCTTGAAGCAAAGCCCAGCCGTATTGGAGAGCTTCAAGCATCACCCCCATCCTGAACCGCAGCGCATATCCACATTATGTTAGACGCATTGTCCTTCAGCATCTTGGCTCCCTTCCTCACATCCTCAACATCCTCACGTCGTAGAAGCCTTACCCAATATGTTAAAAAAGCACAAGTAGAGAAACAACTACAAAAGGGGTTTTAAGAACTTTAAATTCAAACATCGCCCTATCGCGACAATTCCAAATAGCCCAACAAATAGCAGCTAAACAAATAGTATAGAAAGTCCCCCCACCTTCCCAAGGAAAACAACAAAGCACCTGGAGTAAGCTTGCCATATGTTGTTTGGGCAAAGATCGGTGCCAAAAACACTGAACACAATACGCCAGGTAACTCTGGTAACCAGACACAAGAAGAAAATATATTGCGTGGTCACTCATTCGCCACAAAAGGAACACTTAGGGTTACCCTTCTAGTTCCTCCCTTTCATAATACCCCTCGTCAAAATCGCATCCTAGAAAAGCTGTCACAGGAAAAATCTGAATTTTCATGAAAGCTTCGTTTGCCACATCCATCTATAGTCACAACGAGACAAGTTTTGCCCCAATAGGCTATAGACAGATGATGCGGCTTAAACTACGTGGTATTTTCTCAAAGAGGAAGGGATGATGCAACACAGCTGAAAGGACCACGATGTCGCCTAGAGGGGGGGGGGGGGTGAATAGGCGTTTTAAAATCTTTTACGGATTTGGCTATATCCTAATGCGGAAATAAACTAAGCGGATACTTTTTAAGCACAAATCCTAAATATACTAGGCTCACTAAGTGCACCAACAACTTAGGATAAACAGGATGAGAACAACGAGGATATGAGTAAGCACAAGTAAGTCACACAAACTTACTCAATGTATATCACGAGATATGAAAATGAATAATACACACAACCACAAGTAAGCAATACAAGCTTACACAAATTGTATCACAATATATGGAATTGAATGATACAAGCAAACTCAAGTAAGCACTACAAGCTTACACAATTTATGTTACAAGATATGGAAATGAATTTTACAAGCTGGGAATTCACACTAAGCATAAGATAGAACAATAGTAGAAAGTATGAATTGCAAATATAAAGTGTAGGCCTAAATAATCTCTTCAAGGGAATGGCCAACACAATATAATGAGGACAACAAGATATAGTGAATGCACGGTCAAGTGACCAAAGTAAACCACAAGTAAGGAGTTAGGGTTAGGGATAACCAAAATCACGAAGACGAGGATGTATCCCGATGTTCACTTCCTTGGAGGGAAGCTAGTCACCGTTAGAGAGGTGGATGTTACCACGAAGGCACACCAACGCCACGAAGGCTCACCCTATTCTCCTTGAGATATTACCACGAAGGCGATTCTCAACCACTAGTGGTAGACCTTGAGGCGGCCTCCAAACCTTACAAACTTTCTGGAGGACAAATCACAAGTTGATTCCTCACCGGAGCACTCCTACCGCCTAGGAGTCTCCAACCTCCAAGCGTAACAAGAACAAAGGGGAAATGCTCAAGACTTGCTCAAATCACGAATTCCTTTGGTCAAGAGAGGGAGAGGGAGTGGATCTATCACTTGATTGGAAAAACTCTCAAGAACTCTCACGAATCTCTCCAGGATCTAAGATTTGGTGTAGGAGAAGTGATAGGGAGCCACTTGTGTTCTTGGGGCGATTTCGAATGAAGTGGTCAACCCTCTACCGGATTGGTAGAGGGGTATATATAGCAAGCCTAGAAAACTAGCAGTTTGTGAGTAAGTGGTTGTGACGAGCTGGACATCTAGCCCAAGTTGGGGCCCCGGACATCTGGCCCAAGTTTTCGGACATCCAGAGGACACAATCAACATTTCAACACGGTTCTAGGCATCCAGACTCCGATTTTGATGATCTTGGGCTCATTTTGAAGCTATGGAAAAGCTCCAGGTCCTCACGTAGAGAACCACCAAATATAAACCAAAATGGAGGGTGCAAAGTACGGAAAGGTAAGATCATATACATTGGGGAACCTATTTGGCTTTGGATTTTCTTTGGTAGATGTATAGGCATTTTGTATTTGTATTGGATAGGAGTGATGTCGGCGTTCTGGGAACGGGGGTCCCCAGACTTGCCTGCCTGCGGCCTGCGGCGTGGCTCAAAAGGGGGCCCAGCGCGGCCCATCTTCATCAACACAGACCCAAGACCCTCGCGAGGGGCCAAGCCTCGCGGGGCGGACGACACGGAACTTCCTCAGGCACGGCCTCATCAGGCTAGCTCGCGAGGAGGCGGAGAGATCAAGGCGGGGTACCTCACGAGGTGCCCGTGACGCAAACCATGACGACCAAAGGCGCCAGGCGGGCGCCAGCCGCGCAATGTCCTCCTTTCCTCTTTGGTGCAAAGGGAGCAAGCGCAGGCGAGAGCATCAAGCAAAGGCACCCGTTTCGGTGCAACGAGACCAAGACTAGTCCAACGGCAGGGAGGAAGTCATTGTGGAGCCCAAGCCAGCGTCACCACCAGAGCCTTTGGCAGGTGAGGACCAACTTTAGTCAGGATAAATGTACCAGATGTTCCCCTTCAAAATGGCTAATTGTTGGCGCCCTTCCCGCTCAATATTTGGGAAGAGGCCCAGGGCCTTTGCCTATAAATAGGACTAGCCACCCCCAGGGTAGGGGGGCAATCAAGAAGGGAGAATCTAGAAGCCAAGAGAGAAACTAGCTAGGATCGGATCGAGTAGCATCACACACACAGAGAGAGAAGGACGACTAAACTCCTCCTAGCAGTTCATCCCCCCAGCCAAGAACAGACCCTCGCGAGGCTGTTCTTCCTTGTATTGCTCATCATCATCAGCCCAAGAGGCAATCCATCACACCACACACTGGAGTAGGGTATTACACCACAACGGTGGCCCGAACCAGTATAAACCCTGTGTCTCTTGTGCTGTTCTTTCCATAGCTTAGATCTTAGCGAGGCGGAGGGGTGCAGGTAGGTAGAAGGCGAAATCTCCACGCGCACCCCAGTGTTCGAACCTCAAGGGTCTGCCGGAACCCGAAATCCGACATTTGGCACGCCAGGTAGGGGTGCGCCGGAATTCATCTTCCACCACCCCGTTCTCCTCCGACCATCGCGTCCATGTCTGACGCTCGTCGGGCCCGCGCCGAGCGCCGGGCTGCTCTCGCTTCCCGCGTCGCCCAGACGGCTCCTGTCGGCGGGCGTCCTCGCCGTTCCCCGTCACCTACCGTCAACACCGCCACCGGCCCGGTGGGGAACGAGCAGCAAGCGTCGTCTCAGCATCCATCCGTGCGGCAAGACGGCCGCACCGCTACTCCCTCGCTCACCCCAGCTGGTTCTTCGTCCCGCGCGCTCCGCGCACCCATGGAGGCTCGAGCTGCGCTCATCGCGGAAAACGAGCTCCTGCGCTACCGTCCCGTCGACGACGTCTACGAAGAATGGCTCGACCGCGTCGCTGAGCTCGTCCGCGCCGCAGGGGGCTCTCCTGCGCCATCCGTTCTGCTGCACCGCACCCCGCCCCGCGCGGGCGACGAAGCTCCGGGGGCGCCCCAGCCGCCTCCTCCTCAAGAAGGCGCCATGGCTCCAAGGCACGTGGCCCCTGGGCGGAACCCACTCCGTCAGGTGCCAGCGCGGCAAGAGCAGAGCTGCCAAGAAGTCCCTCGCCCGCAAGAAGCTGCCCGGGCGCTCCCTGCTCCAGCACGTCGCGACCATGCTCCTGCTCCCGCACGTCAAGACCCCGCACTGCTCCCAGCTGCAGCGCGTGGGGACATGCAAGACCAAGCTCTCCGCCACCCAAGGCCTCCCGTGGCCACAGCAGGCTGCCGTGCCTTCACCATCGAGCTACGCAGCGTCGCGTGGCCCGGCAAGTTCAAGCCAGACCTGCCTCCTCATTACGACGGCACAGCCAACCCTGCGGAGTTCCTCCAGCTCTATGAGCTGGGCATCGGAGCTGCCAACGGAGATGAGAAGGTCATGATGAACTGGTTTCCCATGGCGCTCAAGGACGGGGCCCGCACCTGGCTCCTAAACCTGGCTCGAGGAACGATCTCCTCCTGGGACGAGATGAGCACCCGCTTCATCGCCAACTTCCAAGGTACTCGCGACCGGCCACCCGCCGTGAGCGACATGCGCCGCATCAAACAACAACCCGGAGAGACCCTGCAGAAGTACATCCAGTGCTTCAACAACGCACACCTCAAGATTCCCAAGGTGACCGAGGAGGCCATCATCTCAGCCTTCTCCGACGGCGTGCGCGATGTCAAGATGAAGGAGGAGCTGGTGATGCATGAAGACCTGTGCACTTCCTTGGAGTTGTTCAACTTGGCAACCAAGTGTGCCAGGGCTGAGGAAGGGCGTCTCTCCCTCCTCGAGCTGCCTGCCGCAGGCCCAGAAGAGAAGAAGCCCAAGGCCAAGGATGTGAAGCGCAAGGGGGCTGCCGTGCTCGCGGCAGAACCAGACACCAAGCGGGGCAGAGATCAACCCGAATCTTCCAAGGGCAGTCGGTACTGTGTGTACCACGACCTCCACACCCACAACACCAACGAATGTCAAGAGCTCCGAGCCGTGCGAGAAGGAAGGATCGGCCGTCGCCCCGACCACGGTGACCGGGGCTACGGTCGAGGAGGAGGAAGGAACGCATGACGCTGGGAAGACCGCTGCCCGCGCCAAGGGTGGCGCAATCAACCTCACGAGGATCGCTGGCAAGACCCGCCTCGCGAGGGAGACTAGAGGGATCAGCCTCGCGAGGATCGCCCGCAAGGAAACGCAGGCCTCCCTCCGCTGCCGCTGTAGCCAAGGAGAAACGAGGACCGCCATCAGGACGAGGGGGCTGGGGGCTTCCAGGAGCCGCGCGCGATCGCCTGCATCCTGGGCGGGGCTCAAGCCCCAGCCTCTCAACGCATCTTCAAGTAGTTTGCCCGCGAAGTGAATGCAGTCCTCCCCAAGCTCGAAGCCACGCGCCCTCTTAGGTGGTCGGCGTGTGCCATCACGTTCAGCTCAACAGATCAGCTCAAGTGTGCGGCCACAGTCGGAGTCCTCCCGATGCTTTGTTCCCCAAGCATCAGCAACGTGGTGGTCACCAGGACCCTCATCGATGGCGGGACAGGGCTCAACGTCCTGTCCGTGGAAACATTCAACAATCTGCAAGTGCCCTACAACCAGCTTCAGCCAACCAAGCCTTTCTCCGGAGTCACCGACGGCTCCACGGTCCCGATTGGGCAGGTCCACCTCCCTGTCACCTTCGGGGCACGTGACAACTACCGCACCGAGCTCATCGACTTCGACGTCGCTCACATTCGCCTGCCGTACAACGCCATCCTTGGGTACCCAGCGCTGGCCAAGTTCATGGCCGTAACTCACCACGACTACAACGTCCTCAAGATGCCAGGAAGTGGCGGAGTCATCACAGTGCCCTGTGAAGAGAAGGACGCGGTGTGTTCCCTGGAACGAGCCTTTCAGGCCGTATCACTGGAAGACCCGGATCGCGGAAGCAGGAGGCTTCCCGAGACCGCCCCCAAGAAGAAGAAGACATCGTCCTGCCCGGCCCCTCAGGAGGCAGGCCCCTCAGGGCCCGCGCCTGCCCAGGGGGAACCTCCTTCCATCGCATAGGAAAGTGCGCCCGGCGCCCTCCTCAGGCAGGGCTCGGGGGCTCTCCCCTGGAGGGCCACCGACCTGGCTAAGGTCACGAGGGAGGCGCTTGGGCACCACATGGAGGCGTGTTTCGAAGCACGTTTCCCTCAAGAAGGAGTAAGGCAAGGAGGGCCAGACCCTCAGGAGTTCGTCAGCAAGGCCATTCAGGAGCTACAGGAGTCAAGAGTCATGAAAGGCGGCCGCCGCCTACCAGCTGTGGCTCCCCATCCAGGCGAGGATGGTGGGCTGCGCATCTGCATCGACATACCAAGGCTCAATCGAGTCGCCTCTCTGGAGCGCCTCTGGCCCTCGCGAGTGGGGCGCTGCGAAGGTCCACCCCACAGCTACGTTCGCATGCCTTACGGCTTGACGAACGCGGCTGCCACGTACCAGCGCCTCATGAGGGGCATCATGGAGGCTCAAGAGGCCAGGCATTCTGCAGCCCTGGCGGAGATGGAGATGGTCCGCGAGGAGCCACCAGCGCCTCCGGAGCCTCCCAAGGCCCCTGGGCCTGGGGGCTCGTGAGGATCGGCTTCCGCAGCCCACCGAGTCTGCTACGCCAACACTCCTTCGTCCTCAACATCATCAGGTGACATCTTTCAAGTTTCATTGCCAGCTGGGAGCGCCCCCAGGGCTGCATTATTCCCAGGCCGCATGGGTCCGTTCCTGCGGCATGTATCCCTTTTATTTCATGTTGTTAGCTTACTTTGTTGGGGGCGACCCACGGGCTGCATCATCCCCAAGTCGCTCGGGCCTGACCCAGTGATGTCCGCCTTCTCAGCATCTATTTGAATGAATCCACTCCTTCGCGGCTAATGTGTTTGACCTAGTTGCCCGCTCAACTGACGCCAACTGACGGAGCTGCTCCCAAACGGCACGACGCTTGCGCATGGGTCCGTCCCTGCAAAGCCGACAAACCTGAATGGCTGAGCTCTGGCCGCGGCAGCCCCGCATGGCGCCACCTCGTCAAGCCTTCAGTGCCTCATCGCCCCTCGGAAGCAACCAACGGCTGACTGTCAATTGTCATGGCAACCCCTTGTTCTTTCCATGATGGGTCTACATGATCTCCCAAAGGAGCTGCGTCAGGAGAGGCCCTTGCGGTGTCTCCTTCACTCTCATCCGCGCGAACCGCTTGCACGTTAAAGGGAGGGTGCCTGAGCATCGCGACTCAGGGCTCCTACTGGCTCTCCAGCCCTCACCCTCTGGCCTTGTACACGGCATCGCGACCTGGCATACCAGCGACGGATGAGACTCGCTCGAGGGCCGGGACCCAAGGACGTAGAGCAGAAAGGGGAGCAAAGGCGAGAGGGGAGGGGCACGCGAGGAACTCGCCGAGCAACCTCACGCCTGCCGATGCACGGACCCGGCGACACACCAGAGAGCGGTCCCTGATTCTCGAGATAAGTCACCACCCGGAAGCACCAGCTACCGTGGCACCATCCCCGCACCTAATGCAATCCCGTGTTAGCAATGCCACTCTCCTTTCTCACCGAACGACGGCTGCTTGAGCGCCAAAGGGGACCTCCTGAGCATCGCGACTCAGGGGCTCTTACCGGACCCCGGGTTGCTCACCTCCTGGCCTTGACCATGGCATCGCGACCTGGCATACCAGCGATGGCTGAAGCCGCCTTGGGACTGGGACCTGTCGGCGCAGAGCACCAAGCCCTAGTGAGGTGCGAAAGGGAGAACTGAGCTAAGACGGAATGAGCAACTCGCACAATTCTACGACAAGGGTTATATTAACAAACAGGATCACAGACACCTTACAAGCCCCCATGGGACGCGTCTTTGATTCCTTGCAGGGAACAGATCCTAAAAGGACGCTAACTACACGCACCCCTGCAAAAGACGCCATCGTCAACAGCGGGCCATCAAGCACCGGCATCAACCCCATCCAGATCAGAGTCGGTGACGGCCTGACGAGCCCGCCCTGCTCCAGGAGCGGCGCCGGCTCGGGGGCTCGTAGCTGTCGTCGCTCGTCTCCGGAGTCGCGAAGAGCTCGCCGGAGTCGCTGGACCCTCCGACGCCTCCGCCGCCTGAGCAGCCGCCAAGGGAGCGGTCGGCGGGCCCAGTCCTCGCCGTAGCAGGGTCCCGACCACCTCTCCCAGGGCAGCACTCCAGCCGGCGCCCGTTCGCATCGAAGACCTTGAAGAACATCACCGAAGCACCGTTGTACTCCAAGTGGATCGCGAAGGCGCCTCTTGTCCTACAAACCCGAGCGATTTCGCTCCAGCCTCGAGTCATGAAGACCTCGCCCGGGGCAACGACCGCGACCTCTGCCTCGGTCGCGAGGGTGCTGCAGCCGGCGTGCTGCAGCCAAAGCTCCAGGAGTTCTCCCTGCGGGATGATGGAGGTGAAGAAGGGAGGAAGGCAAATCCAAGACTGAGGAGGCATGGCGGCATGGAGCACGAACTCTCGGGAGGAGCCCTCGGTGTGGACCCCAGGGGGGACGACCCACACCTTCGTGACCCGTCGGCGCCCATGGCGGCGCCGCCCGTGGCGATCGACATCAACTCCTTCAGAGCCCTCGATGTGGGCGTACAAGGGAAGCGGGAACCCCGGCGGTGGCCGCTCGCACCAGGGCCTCGACACCACCTGATGGGCCCCCTCGTCCCGGCCGTGGAGGGCGAGCCGTTTCTTTGGCGGGAGCGGGTCTGGTTCCTCTCGGGGAGCCTTTCCCTTCTCTGCCGCTGAGAACCAGCGGATCGGAGCCATCGCAGCAAGACGAAGCAAGGACAGGGAAGAAGGAGAAGCAAGAAGGGATGGACTGGAAGGGCGTGCGCCGTTCCGTACTTATGGCCAGCGAAGGCCAACCGCCGACGTCCACGATCGCAGGTAATCATGAACCGCTTTGCATGCAGAGACTTGTCCAATCCGTGGAGTTGCTGAGGCGCCGTGGGGAAGTGGAGACGCCCACGTCCAATCAACCGCCACGCAGCGCCCAAGGCCGCAGGCTGTTAGGGCCCGCGGCGCTTCGCTCTTGCCCTTTCGCCTCCCTGCGCGGCCAAGTCCGGGCGCGCCTTGGGCCCGGGGGCTACTGTCGGCATTCTGGGAACGGGGGTCCCCAGACTTGCCTGCCTGCGGCGTGGCTCAAAAGGGGGCCCAGCGCGGCCTATCTTCATCAACACAGACCCAAGACCCTCGCGAGGGGCCAAGCCTCGCGGGGCGGATGACACGGAACTTCCTCAGGCACGGCCTCATCAGGCTGGCTCGCGAGGAGGCGAAGAGATCAAGGCGGGGTACCTCACGAGGTGCCCGTGACGCAAGCCATGACGACCAAAGGCGCCAGGCGGGCGCCAGCCACGCAGTGTCCTCCTTTCCTCTTTGGTGCAAAGGGAGCAAGCGCAGGCGAGAGCATCAAGCAAAGGCACCCGTTTCGGTGCAACGAGACCAAGACCTGTCCAACAGCAGGGAGGAAGTCATTGTGGAGCCCAAGCCAGCGTCACCACCAGAGCCTTTGGCAGGCGAGGACCAACTTTAGTCAGGATAAGTG
Source organism: Triticum urartu (assembly GCF_003073215.2). Classification (NCBI taxonomy): domain Eukaryota; kingdom Viridiplantae; phylum Streptophyta; class Magnoliopsida; order Poales; family Poaceae; genus Triticum; species Triticum urartu. Next base: position 109,158,348 of record NC_053026.1, on the reverse strand, counting down.
TACCAGATGTTCCCCTTCAAAATGGCCAATTGTTGGTGCCCTTCCCGCTCAATATTTGGGAAGAGGCCCAGGGCCTTTGCCTATAAATAGGACTAGCCACCCCCAGGGTAGGGGGGCAATCAAGAAGGGAGAATCTAGAAGCCAAGAGAGAAACTAGCTAGGATCGGATTGAGTAGCATCACAGAGAGAGAGAGAAGGGCGACTGAACTCCTCCTAGCAGTTCATCCCCCCAGCCAAGAACAGACCCTCGCGAGGCTGTTCTTCCTTGTATTGCTCATCATCATCAGCCCAAGAGGCAATCCACCACACCATACACTGGAGTAGGGGATTACACCACAACGATGGCCCGAACCAGTATAAACCCTATGTCTCTTGTGCTGTTCTTTCCATATCTTAGATCTTAGCGAGGCGGAGGGGTGCAGGTAGGTAGAAGGCGAAATCTCCGCGCGCACCCCAGTGTTCGAACCTCAAGGGTCTGCCGGAACCCGAAATCGGACAAGTGAAATATGCCTATGTTGGAATATGATGTGAGGAAGTAGAAATAGAAGATGTTGACTTAAGAAAATCTATCACTAACCCCTTTGACCCCCTCTTAATAGTGCGGGATCCCTATAACTCATGAATCATAAAAGAACTATACTAGATAGCTTCTGGAAACTCATTCTTGAGTATATATCCTTTTCGATGATCATCGATCCTCACAACTAAAGCCAAAGGAACTAATACCTTTGAATAAAGCATTCCAATTGAGATTGATGTTGACGTTTATGGTTGGCTCAAGTCAGAACGATGATCTTGATCATGACACTTGGTGAAGGCTTCAAATAGCTCCCCCATAAGCCATGTGGGGAGCATTGCACTGTATTCATCTTCATACGTTCGTCATGTGGTCATCCACAAGCTTCAAGCATGTAATCCTTCAGGATGGCTATCTTGAACTTGCCCTTGTCAACCATGATCATCAACACTTGATGTCATCCTCTCATGGACACTTGATCTCTCTCTCTCTCTCTCTCTCTCTACGAGCCCATGAGAATCACCTAACCCTCAAAAACATAGATAACACATAGTATGGGTTAGTACACAAAGCACAATTGATAAATTCTTACCATACCACAAGATCTCATGTGGCGCATGATATGCGCTTGTGTGTTGACCATCTTAGAGGTCAATCTTTGATCTTCACTATGCTTCGTTTCTTCAAGACATAATAACCGTTCACCATGACCACATCAAGTGTAACGCCCCGGATGTAACTTGCCATATTTGTACTCCAACTCTTGCCATTTTCGGCTCTAAGTTATGATATTCCCTCGTGGTTGAGTTTTGTCTTCGTTTTGCATTTTGTCCATGTCATGCATCTCATATCATGTCATCATGTGCATCGCATTTGCATACGTGTTCGTCTCATGCATCCGAGCATTTTCCCCGTTGTCTGTTTTGCGATCCGGCACTCCTATGTCCTCCGGCGCCCCCTTTTACCTCTTTTCGTGTGCGGGTGTTAAACGTTCTCGATTGGACTAAGATTTTCCAATTGGCCTTGGTTCACCACCGGTAGACCGCCTGTCAAGTTTCGTGCCATTTGGAGTCCGTTTGATACTCCAACGGTTAACCGGGGAACCGTAAAGGCCTCATGTGTGTTGCAGCCCAATACCCCTCCAAAGTGGCCCAAAACCCATCCAAACCCCCTCCATCGTCTCGGTCGTTCGATCATGATCGCGTGGCCGAAAACCGCTCCTCATTTGGACTCTCCTAGCTCCCTCTACCTATATATTTGCACCTCCCTCGAAATTCCCGCAGTCCAAAACCCTAGAATCCCCCTCCGCGCCGCCGGACACGTCCGGGTGACGCCGGTCAAAACGCGTCGCCGCCCCGAGCCACTCACATAGCGCCACGTGGCCCCGGCCACCGCGCGCCGCCACCGGCCTGCCGCGGCCCAGGTCGGGCCCCCCGGCCCGCATCGCCGCCCGACCGCGCCCGCGGTCGCCTGCCTCCTCGCGCCTCCTCCTCGCCGTCCGGCGCCGCCGCGGCATCACCGCGCCGCCGCAGCCGCCCTTGCCGGCTGCCGTTCGTCCTCCACCGTGGACCTCGCCTGCCCGCGCCGCCGCACTCCCTCTGACTCCGGCCTCCTCCCCGAGCTCTCCGGCGAGCCCCTAGCTCCGGCCACCGCATGGAGAACTCCGGCGAACCTCCTTCTCCGGTCATCCTTGTAAACCGCGCACCAGATCGAGATTGGGAGAACCTAGGGTTGACTTCATATTTCCACCAAGTATTTTATTTTTGCATTTTCAAGCCATAACTCCTCATCCGTAGCTCCATTTTGCGCGTGCAATATATCAAAATGTTCATCAGGATGTCCTATTCATTTTGTTCCGTTGCACCATGCTTGTTTGATTCCATCTTGATGCCCAAATTGTTGATGCAAGAGTGCTATAAAATGATAGATCCTGTTACTTAGCAGATCTTGAGCATTTGTCATTTTTGCTATGATTATTGTGTGCTGCATATGGTCATGAGCTCTACATGTGTTTTGGGCTATGCCATGCCATCTTTACAGGGATGTATGCCATGTATTTTTGTGATCAATGTGGTGACTAGCACAAGAATGCAAATTAGCTCTCGTAATGTTGCTGATTTCAGGGACTTAGAATTTCACTAAGTCATTTCCCTGCTGTTATTTTAATGCCATGTATTCATGTTGCTACAGAGTGATCCATGCTTCTTTGGAGTATGTTCAGTAAGGATGATTTTGACATATGGTTGTGCTCTATCCATCCATGTCCCTGTTTGCATTTATGGAGTAACCTAGCATGACACAATCTTGCTCTACTTTTGCTATAAAATGTAACTGGCAGATTGTTTACATGTTAATCAATTTTGCCAAGGTTGTTGTAGTTGATCCATGCATGCTATGAGATTGTTCTTGCCATGGTTAGCGTCTTGATCATGTCTTCTTGCTGGTAGTATGATTAGCTTGTCATGAAATGCCTTGTGTTCAGTGAATCGAGCTCATGAACACGCCTTCATAATTCTGTTTTTGCCATGTCCAGTTTTCTGCTAAGTCTGAATCTGTTAACGAAACTTGCTATGTTTACATGGGTGCCATAATATCTTCTAATCCTTGTTGGCTTATGGTCAGTAAGGGATTTTTGTTATATGCTTTGAGTAGATTCATGCCATGCCTTGTATTGCTATGATCTGATCCTGTAGCATGTTGTTATCTTGCTCTAAACATTGCTTCCTGATGTTAATTCCTGGCATGTTGTTATTTTCACAAAGTCTGTGATGCTGATATCTTTTGCACTTTTGCCATGCTTGTTTGAACCTGCTCTGGTGTGTTTTAGCCGTAGCTCAGTGTTCATCTTTTGTCAAGCATCTTGAGTAGATCACTGCCATGTGCTCTGTTGCTATGTTGGAGTGCAGTAGCTTAGTTTCTTGTTGCATTCTAGATGGCATCATGCTGTTAATCGCAAAATGGTGCCATTATTGTTTTGCTTGCCATTCACAAACCGTGCATCCGTTTCCGATGATCTTTATATCGATTTCGACCGAAATCAACTCATCTTTCCAGCGGCACACTTGGTTTGCCAAGTTGATGCCTGGTTCTATATTTTCCTTCCGGAGCACGCATATGCATTGCATATCACATCCCGCTTATCATGCCATGTTTTGCATCATGTTGCTTGCGCATTGCATCATGGTTGACTGTTTTTTCCTTTGCTTGTGTTCTTGCTTTGGGTAGAGCTAGGAGACGAGTTCGTGATCAAGGAACCCGTTGAGTACGCTTACGTGATCAAGCTTACGTCAACTCGGAGAACTTTGCAGGCAAGATGACCATACCCTCGAAATCACTTCTATCTTTGCTTGCTAGTTGCTCGCTCTATTGCTATGCCGCGATACCTACCACTTGCTATATCATGCCTCCCATATTGCCATGTTAAGCCTCTAACCCACCTTATCCTAGCAAACCGTTGTTTGGCTATGTTACCGCTTTGCTCAGCCCCTCTTATAGCGTTGCTAGTTGCAGGTGAAGATGGAGTTTGTTTCTTGTTGGAACATGATTATTGTTGGGATATAATTATTATATCTTGTTTACTTTAATGCACCTATATACTTGGTAAAGGGTGGAAGGCTCGGCCTTATGCCTGGTGTTTTGTTCCACTCTTGCCGCCCTAGTTTCCGTCATATCGGTGTTATGTTCCCGGATTTTGCGTTCCTTACGCGGTTGGGTTATAATGGGAACCCCTTGACAGTTCGCCTTGAATAAAACTCCTCCAGCAAGGCCCAATATTGGTTTTACATTTGCCTGACAACCTATAACCTTCCCTTGGGTTTTCACAAGCCCGAGGGTCATCTTTATTTTAAACCCCCCCGGGCCAGTGCTCCTCTGAGTGTTGGTCCGAAATGGGCAGCCTGTGGGGCCACCTCGGGGCAACTCGAGGGTTGGTTTTACTCGTAGCTTGACCTATCCGATGTGCCCTGAGAACAAGATACGTGCGACTCCTATCGGGATTTGTCGGCACATCGGGCGGCTTTGCTGGTCTTGTTTTACCATTGTCGAGATGTCTTGTAACCGGGATTCCGAGTCTGATCAGGTCTTCCTGGGAGAAGGAATATCCTTCGTTGACCGTGAGAGCTTGTGATGGGCTAAGTTGGGACACCCCTGAAGGGTTTTGAACTTTCGAAAGCCGTGCCCGCGGGTATGGGAAGATGGGAATTTGTTAATATCCGGTTGTAGAAAACTTGACACTTAACTTAATTAAAATGCATCAACGGTGTGTGTAGCCGTGATGGTCTCTTTTCGGCGGAGTCCGGGAAGAGAACACGGTTTCGTGTTATGCTTGAACATAAGTAGTTTCAGGATCACTTCTTGATCATGATAGCTTCTCGACCATGCTTTGCTTCTCTTCTCGCTCTCATTTGCGAAAGTTAGCCACCATATATGCTAGTGCTTTCTGCAGCTCCACCTCACTACATTTTCCTACCCATAAGCTTAAATAGTCTTGATCGCGAGGGTGTGAGATTGCTGAGTCCCCGTGACTCACAGATTACTTCCAAAACCAGATGTAGGTGCCGATGATGCCAGTGCAGGGGACGTGACCGAACTCAAGTGGGAGTTCGACGAGGATTCAGGACATTACTATGTGTCTTTCCCGGACGATCAGTATGGAGCCCAGTTGGGGCGATCGGGGATCTTTTGCATTTGGTTGTCTTTATTTTGGTTCCGTAGTCCGACCTTGATTGTATTCTGGATGATGTAATGCTATATTTATGTATTGTGTGAAGTGGCGATTGTAAGCCAACTCTTTATCCCTTTCTTATTCAGTACATGGGATGTGTAAAGATTACCCCTCTTGCGACATGCCTACTATGCGGCTATGCCTCTAAGTCGTGCTCCGACACATGGGAGATATAGCCACATCGTGGGTGTTACATCAAGTTTCTCCTTGAATATCATATTGGACATCATTTGCTCGTTCTCATGATCTAACATAGTATCTTGAGAGACATAATGAATTTTTCACTTGAATTACTTGCTTCAAGACATACTAATCCATGACTCAAGATATGAGCTCATAATGATCCTATCTTCAAGCATATGTAGAATTCTTCTCTTTAACATTCTCTCAAGATCTTGGTCCATCATGGTTCAACCCATAAGACTGATGTAGCGATGTGACCTCAAACAGTCAAATCTCTGTGCATACGTGTCATCCCTGGATCGGTAATGCTGACACACACAGTACTTGAAGGATTTATAACAGAGTGGAAATCACACACTTATTACATCAAATAACTCATAAAGAGTACTTATTACAATAATATGTCTTAAGGCCATCTAAATATGATAACATCGGAAGGCTTGGAAGATAAAGCGAGTCCATCAACTCCAACGACATAGCTGAGTGCATGACAAACGACCTAGCACACCTTACTCTTCGTCTGAAAAGTCTGCAACATGATATGTTGCAGCCCGAAACGGGTCAGCACATGGAATATGCTGGCAAGATAACACAATAGAGCAATGAACAAGTAAATGCTATCACTACATGCATATATGGCTGGTGGAGGCTCTATGGTTATAATGTTTTGCGAAAAGCCAATTTTTTCCTACAACAAAGGAATATATTTTGTTTAACTATCATGGTAGTTGATAAACATTGAGAATGGTAGCCCCATCTCAATCCTAATTAAACAATAATTAACAACCCCACAAATTAATTTAGAGTGATGAGATCAACATGATAGTTCGAGAACCAGATACTCAAGATGTCCATAATAGGGGACACGACTAACCATGATTAGTTTGTACACTCTATAGAGGTTTGCGTACTTTTGCCCACAAGACTCGATCTCCTCCGTTGGATTTCTCGCACTACATGGTGTTTGAGAAATGGATGACCGAGACAGAGTCTTTCAGAAACATTAACTCTTTACTCTGGGTGGACAGTTGCACCTACTTTCCCCTACATCTGCTAGCCCACCACTGAAAGAGGTCATGCAACATTTTCGACTATGCTAGAGCCCATAATAGCTTGTGGCTGCACACGGAAGTTTCTAGCATGAATAATCTTATGATCCCTTTGAGCCTGGTTGACGAACCAAAGGACGACACTGGTATATCCCCATGTGCCCACAACCAATCCACCCAGATGTGTATTTAAGTAGCCACCTTAAGTTAACCATTAATTAACAATATCACATCTGTCATGGATCACTCAAACCAAACCACGTCTACGAGCATAGCATGGCACCCCAAGCATAACGTAGAAGTAACTCCCAAGGTTTGATAATAAAAAGGCAATAGGTTCTACCTCATCATCTACTTCCCAAACCCACATGTTAATAGATCCTACTCATGCAATGTTTGAGGATTGTAGCTAATGCATAAAAACTGGGTAATAAATAAGTATGATCAAAGTGTTACTTGCCTTGCTGATGATCCGCAAACCCTAGAGACTCGTAGTAGCACCCTTCGCACTCCGGAAATTCTATCGCAAACAAACAATAGCATACATAAGCACTCAAGCATAGATGCAAGGGTAAAACTCAAATAAGAAGATCCAATCTGAAAGTTCAACTGAAGAGCTTCGATTTGCAAAAAGAATCAATCGAATCGGAGCTACGGAACTGAAACTATAGTCAAAAGAACTTCGAATACAAATCTGCTTGAAACCAAAATTTTAAATTATCAAAACCATGTTCATGTTGATTAACTAGAAAGAGGGCTTCGAGACGAAGATTTTGGCGTTGGTTTCACTGGATTTAGATGAACGGTTGAAAAGTTGCGAGGGTTTGAAGATCAGGGGCTAATTTGCGATAAAAGAAATCGTGGATAGGTCCCTCCCGAAAAAATAAACAGAAAAAGAAAAATCTATTGGACGAACGTCTGCTAACAGAGGCTAAGGAACGAAACCGTTCGTTCACAGAACCAAACGAGCGAACATTCGTAAAATAAGCTGACCGAAGAAAACTGATCTTAATAAAAAACCAATCTAGGGTTTTAAAGAAAAACCGAGCGGTTTATACCTAAAACCGAAAAAACCGGCGGCGACGAAGTCAACGGTGGCGGCCGGATTTCGGCGAGGCGGGCTGCGGGGCTGCGACGGGGCTCCTTGGCGGCGGCGCGGGCGGCGGGTGGTGGAGCATGGCGCGGGGCGGCAGCTTTTAAAGCCCCCCCCCCGTGGTCTTCGACTTGGGAGAGGGGGCAGCGCGGCGGCGATGACCCGGACTCCTGTCGGAGTCTGGCGCGGACACGGTGCGTGGAGGCGCCACCCGAGCAGGCCGGCTGGGCTGCGGCCCAGTTCGGTCCGAGAGAGTTTTTTTTAAAAAAATTCCGCCGAAGGAAAAACCTAAAGAAATATTTTTTTCTAAAAATGCCAAAAACAATTTTCACTGTCTAAATAAAAAATTTAGAACAAAGTGAACATTTTTCTGGACTAAAAATGCATTTTTGAAAATGCATATTTTCAAATTCAAATATAATAACAATAACTTGCCCCAAAAAATATTTATTTGATTTTAACATTTTCCTCCAATATTTATTCTATTTTTGGAGAAGTCCTTTTATCTCCTCTCATTTTATTTATAATGGAAATATTTCGGAGAGAAAAATATTTAAACCAAAATGATCATCTTTTCAAATTTGAGAAAAATTCAAATATGAAAATAGTGAAATCCCCAACTCTCTCCGTGGGTCCTTGAGTTGCTTAGAATTTCTAGGATCGCAAACGAGATGCAAATAAAATATGATATGCATATGATGACCTATGTATAACATTCCAAATTGAAAATTTGGGATGTTACAAACCTACCCCCCTTAAGATGAATCTCGCCCTCGAGATTCGGGTTGGCTAGAAAATAGGTGTGGGTGGTCTTTCCGTAGATCATCCTCTCGTTCCCAGGTGGCTTCATCCTCAGTATGGTGGCTCCACTGAACTTTGCAAAACTTGATAACCTTGCCGTGCGTAACTCGGCTGGCAAACTCGAGAATCTTAACATGTTTCGCCTCGTAGGTCAAATCACTATCCAACTGAATTGTTTCCAGGGGCACTGTATCTCTCAGGGGAATATCAGCCATCTCTGCATGGCACTTCTTCAACTGAGAAACGTGAAACACATCATGAACTCCTGATAATCCTTCGGGTAATTCCAACTTGTAGGCAACCTCTCGCATATGTTCCAAAACTTGGTATGGTCCTACAAATCTCGGGGCTAACTTTCCCTTAACTCCAAAACGTTAACTCCTCGGAGAGGTGACACACAAAGATACGCTCTGTCTCCGATCTCATAGACTACCTCCTTGCGTTTTGAATCTATGTAACTCTTCTGCCTGGACTGAGCTACCTTCAGTCTATTGCGTATCAACTTAACCTTCTCTTCGGATTCTTTGATCAAATCTAGTCCAAACAACTGACGGTCTCCAACTCCATCCCACATCAACAGTGTCCTGCACCTCCTTCCATACAGGGCTTCAAAAGGTGCCATCTTCAAACTGGCTTGGTAACTGTTGTTGTATGAGAACTCCGTGTAAGGAAAATTATCATCCCAACTAGATCCATAATCTAGCGCACAAGCTCTCAACATGTCCTCCAGAATCTAATTGACTCTCTCAGTATGTCCATCTGTCTACGGATGAAAGGCTATACTGAACTCTAGCCTAGTACTCAAAGTCTGGTGCAGTTGATGCCAAAACTTTGAAGTAAACTGGGTCCCTCTATTCGATACGATGGTCCTCGGAACTCCATGCAGACATACGATCCTGGTCATATATATCTTGGCCAACTTTGCACTCGTATAAGTGGTCTTCACTGGGATAAAGTGAGCCACTTTGGTCAAACGATCCACCACTACCCAAATATAATCATATCCTGACCAGGTCCTAGGTAATCCGGTGATGAAATCCATGCCAAGCTTGTCCCACTTCCATTCGGGTATCGGCATAGGCTGCAGTAATCCTGCTGGTTTCAGATGTTCTGCCTTCACTCTCTCACATACATCACATATGGGTACATACTATGAGATATCCTTCTTCACACTAGTCCACCAGAAACGCTCCTTTAAATCCAAATACATCTTGGTGTTTTCGGGGTGTATCGAGTATGGCGAGTCATGAGCTTCCTAAAGTATTAACTTCCTGATCTCTGCATTATTGGGTACATAAACACGGTCCTCAAACCACAAAGTGTTGTGCTCAATCTCACGAAAACCTTTGGCTTTTCCTTTGCTCATTTTCTCCTTTATCTCAGCAATTTCCTTGTCATCCTTCTGAGCTTCTCGAATCTTTCCCAATAATGTTGACTGAACCTCCAATGCTGCGACAAAACCTCTAGGGACTATCCCCAAACGAAGCTCCCTGAGATCCTCGGCTAACTCCTTTGGTAATCCTCCACTTACGAGGGTATTCGCATAACTCTTCCGGCTCAAAGCGTCTTTGTAGGATCGAAACTATGTCTAGAGGGGGTGATTAGACTACTTGACCAAATAAAACTTAACCTTTTCCCAATTTTAGTTCTTGGCAGATTTTAGCTAATTTAGGACAAGTCAAGCAATCATAACATAATTCAAGCAAGCATGCAAAGAGTTTATAGGCAGCGGAAAGTAAAGCATGTAACTTGCGAGAATGTAAAGGGAAGGGTTTGGAGAATTCAAACGCTATTGGAGACACGGATGTTTTTCCCGTGGTTCGGATAGGTGGTGCTATCCTACATCCACGTTGATGGAGACTTCAACCCACGAAGGGTAACGGTTACGCGAGTCCACACAGGGCTCCACCCAAGGGCAACGGTTGCGCGAGTCCACACAGGGCTCCACCCACGAAGGGTCCACGAAGAAGCAACCACCCACAAAGGGTCCACGAAGAAGCAACCTTGTCTATCCCACCATGGCCATCGCCCACGAAGGACTTGCCTCACTAGCGGTAGATCTTCACGAAGTAGGCGATCTCCTTGCCCTTACAAACTCCTTGGTTCAACTCCACAATCTTGTCGGAGGCTCCCAAGTGACACCTAGCCAAGCTAGGAGACACCACTCTCCAAGAAGTAACAAATGGTGTGTAGGTAATGAACTCCTTGCTCTTGTGCTTCAAATGATAGCCTCCCCAACACTCAACTCTCTCTCATAGGATTTGGATTTGGTGGAAAGAAGATTTGAGTGGAAAGCAACTTGGGAAGGCTAGAGATCAAGATTCATATGGTAGGAATGGAATGTCTTGGTCTCAACACATGAGTAGGTGGTTCTCTCTCAGAACATATGAGTTGGAATGATGTGTGTGTTCTGATGGCTCTCTCTTCGAATGAGAAAGAGGTGGAGGGGTATATATAGCCTCCACACAAAATCCAACCGTTACACACAATTTACCAATCTCGGTGGGACCGAATCAGAAAACTCGGTTTGACCGAAATAGTAAACCTAGTGACCGTTAGGAATTTCGGTGGGACTGACATGCAACTCGGTAGGACCGATTCGGTTAGGGTTTTGGCATAACGTAATCTCGGTGAGACCGAATTTGGTAATTAGCTAACCAGAGAGTTGGTCAGGCAAACTCGGTGGGACCGATTTGCTCTTTCGGTGAGACCGAGTGGAACTCGGTGAGACCGAAAATTTACAAAGGGGAAACACTGAGTTTACATTGCAATCTCGGTGGGACCGATTCGCTCTTTCGGTGGGACCGAAAAGTTACGAAAGGGAAACAAAGAGTTTGCAACCCCATCTCGGTGAGACCGAGATCCTTATCGGTAGAACCGAATTGCTAGGGTTTGGCAGTGGCTAATGACAAGTGAAACTCGGTGGCGCCGGATAGGAAGAATCGGTAGGACCGAGTTTGGCTTAGGGTTTAGGTCATATGTGGATATGGGAAAGTAGTTGAGGGTTTTGGAGCATATCACTAAGCACATGAAGCAAGAGGCTCATTAAGCAACACCTCATCCCTCCTTATAGGTCATATGTGAATCCCAGTCTCGATTCGTGCCAACCCAACAGACACTTTCGGAGATACCCGCAGTGCACCTTTATAGCCACCCAGTTACGTTGTGACGTTTGGTACACTCAAAGCATTCCTACGGTATCCGGGAGTTGCACAATCTCATGGTCTAAGGAAATGATACTTGACATTAGAAAAGCTTTAGCATACGAACTACATGATCTTGTGCTAGGATTAGGATTGGGTCTTGTCCATCACATCATTCTCCCAATGATGTGATCCTGCCATCAACGACATCCAATGTCCATGGTCAGGAAACCGTAACCATCTATTGATCAACGAGCTAGTCAACTAGAGGCTTACTAGGGACATGGTGTTGTCTATGTATCCACACATGTATCCGAGTTTCCTATCAAAACAATTCTAGCATGGATAATAAAAGATTATCATGAACAAGGAAATATAATAATAACTAATTTACTATTGCCTCTAGGGCATATTTCCAACAGTCTCCCACTTGCACTAGAGTCAATAATCCAGTTCACATCGCTATGTGATTAACACTCAAGGTCACATCCCCATGTGACTAACACCCAAAGAGTTCTGGGTTTGATCATGTTATGTTTGTGAGAGATGTTATAGTCAATGGGTCTGAACCTTTCAGATCCGTGTGTGCTTTACAAATCTCTATGTCATCTTGTAGATGCAGCTACCACGCTCTTTTGGAGCTATTCCAAATAACTGTTCTACTATACGAATCCGGTTTACTACTCAGAATCATCCAGATTAGTGTCAAAGATTGCATCGGCGTAACCCTTTACGACGAACTCTTTTACCACCCCCATAATCGAGAAAATTCCTTAGTCCACTAGTTACTAAGGATAACCTTGACCGATGTCCAGTGATCCATTCCTAGATCACACTTGTACCCCTTGACTGACTCAAGGCTTAGCACGCTTCAGGTGCGGTACACAACATTGCATACTTTAGAGCCTACGTCTAAAGCATAGGGGACGACCTTCATCCTTTCTCTCTTTTCTGCCATGGTCAGTTCTTGAGTTTTACTCAATACTCATACCTTATAACACATCCAAGAACTCCTTCTTTGCCGATCTATTTTGAACTCCTTCAAAATTTTGTCATGGTATGTGTTGGTTTGAAAGTACTATTAAGCGATTTTGATCTATCCTTATAGATCTTGATGCTCAATGTTCAAGTAGCTTAATCCAGGTTTTCCATTAAAAACCACTTTTCAAATAACCCTGTATGCTTTCCAAAAATTCTACATCATTTCTGATCAACAATATGTTAACAACATATACTCATCAAAAATTCTATAGTGCTCCCACTCACTTCTTTGGAAATACAAGTTTCTCATAAACTTTATATAAACCCAAAATCTTTGATCATCTCATCAAAGCGTACATTCCAATTCCGAGATGCTTACTCTAGTCCTTAGAAGGATTGCTGGAGCTTTGCATACTTGTTAGCATCTTTCAGGATTGACAAAACCTTCTGGTTGTATCACATACAACCTTTCCTCAAGAAACACGTCGAGGAAACAATGTTTTGACATCCTATCTGCAAGATTTCATAAATAATGCAGTAACTGCTAACATAATTCCAACAGACTCTTAGCATCGCTACGAGTGAGAAAGTCTCATCGTAGTCAACTCCTTGAACTTGTCGGGAAACATCTTAACGACAAGTCAAGCTTTCTTAATGGTGACACTTACCATCATTGTCCGTCTTCCTTTTAAAATCCATCTGCACCCAACAGCCTTATGACCATCAAGTAGTTCTTTTCAAAGTCTATACTTTGTTTTATACATGGATCCTCTCTCGGATTTTATGGCCTCGAGCCATTCGTCCGAATCCGGGCCCACCATCTCTTCTCCATAGCTCGTAGGTTCATTGTTGTCTAGCAACATGACTTCCAAGACATGATTACATACCACTCTGATGTAGTACACATCCTTGTCGACCTATGAGGTTTGGTAGTGACTTGATCCGAAGTTTCATGATCACTATCATAAGCTTCCACTTCAATTGGTGTAGGTGCCACAGGAACAACTTTCTGTGCCCTACTACACACTAGTTGAAGTGACGGTTCAATAACCTCATCAAGTCTCCACCATCCTCCCACTCAATTCTTTCGAGAGAAACTTTTCCTCGAGAAAGGACCCTTTTCTAGAAACAATCAATTTTGCTTCCGGATCTGAAATAGGAGGTATACTCAACTGTTTTGGGTATTCTATGAAGATGCATTTATCCGCTTTGGATTCGAGCTTATCAGCCTGAAACCTTTTCACATAAGCATCGCAGCCCCAAACTTTCAAGAAACGACAGCTTAGGTTTCTCTAAACCATAGTTCGCATGATGTCGTCTCAACGGAATTGTGTGGTGCCCTATTTAAAGTGAGTGCGGTTGTCCCTAATGTCTAACCCATAAACGATAGTGGAAATTCGATAAGAGACATCATGGTTATGCATCCATATCCAATAGGGTGCAGTTGTGATGTTCAGATACACCATCACACTATGGTGGTCCAGGCGGTATTAGTTGTGAAACAATTTCCACAATGTCTTAATTGTGTGCCAAACTCATAACTCAGATATTCATCTCTATGATCATATCATAGAAATTTTATCATCTTGTCACGACGATCTTCAACTTCACTCTGAAATTACTTAAACCTTTCAATAATTCAGACTTGTGTTTCATCAAGTAAATATACTCAGTATCTACTCAAATCATCTGTGAAGTAAGAACATAACGATATCCACTACGTGCCTCCGCACTCATTGGACTGCACACATCAAAATGTATTACTTCCAACAAGTTGCTTTCTTGTTCCATCTTACTGAAAACGAGGCCTTTCAGTCATCTTGCCCTTGTGGTATGATTTGCATGTCTCAAGTGATTCAAAATCAAGTGAGTCCAAATGATCCATCTGTATGGAGTTTCTTCATGCACATCTACCAATAGACATGGTTCGCATGTCTCAATCTTTTCAAAAATGAGTGAGTCCAAAGATCCATCAACATGGAGCTTCTTCATGCATTTTATACCAACATGACTCAAATGGCAGTGTCACAAGTATGCGGTACTATCATTACTATCTTATATCTTTTGGCATGAACATGTGTATCACTACGATCAGGATTCAATAAACCATTCATTTTAGGTGCAAGACCATTGAAGCTATTATTCAAATAAACAGAATAACCATTATTCTCTTTAACTGAATAACCGTATTGCGATAAACATAATCCAATCATGTCTATGCTCAACGCAAACACCAAATAACAATTATTTAGGTTTAACACCAATCTCGATGGTATAGGGAGCATGCGATGCTTAATCACATCAACCTTGGAAACACTTCCAACACATATCGTCATCTCACCTTCAGCTAGTCTCCGTTTATTCCATAGCCTTTTATTTCGAGTTACTAACACTTAGCAACTGAACCGGTATTTTAATACCCTGGTGCTACTAGGAGTACTAGTAAAGTACAAATTAATATAACGTATTTCCAAAATACATCTGTCGACCTTGCCAGCCTTCTCATCTACCAAGTATCTAGGGTAGTTCTGCTTAGTGACCGTTCCCTCATTACAGAAGCACTTAGTCTCGGGTTTGGTTCAACCTTGGGTTTCTTTACTAGAGCAGCAACTGATTTGCCGTCTCATGAAGTATCCATTCTTTCCCTTGCCCTTCTTGAAACTAGTGGTTTAACCATCAACAATTGATGCTCCTACTTGATTTCTACTTTCGCGGTGTCAAACATCGCGAGTTGCTCAAGGATCATCATGTCTATCCCTGATATGTTATAGTTCATCACGAAGCTCCAATAGCTTGGTGGCAGTGACTATGGAGAATCATCACTATTTCATCTGGAAGATTAATTCCCACTCGATTCAAGCGATTGTAGTACTCAGACAATCTGAGGACATGCTCAACGATTGAGCTTTTCTCCCTTAGTTTGCAGGCTTAAGAAACTTGTCAGAGGTCTCATACCTCTTGACGTGGGCACTAGTCTGAAATCCCAATTTCAGTCTTTGGAACATCTCATATGTTCTACGACCTTTCAAAAATGTCTTTGGTGCCACAATTCTAAACCGTTAGTATTACGCACTGAACAATCACGTAGTCATCAAAACATGTATGTCAGATGTTTCCCAACATCTACAGACGACGCTCGAGGTTCAACGCACTGAGCGGTGCATTAAGGACATAGCCCTTCTGTACAGCAACGAGGACAATCCTCAGTTCACGGACCCAGTCCGCATAATTGCTACTGTCAACTCTCAACTAAATTTTCTCTAGGAACATATCTAAAATAGTAGAACCAAAGCGTGAGCTACGACATAATTTGCAAAGACCTTTTGACTATGTTCATGATAATTAAGTTCATCTAATCAAATTATTCAATGAACTCCCACTTATATAGACATCCCTCTAGTCATCTAAGTGATACATGATCTGAGTCAACTAGGCCGTGTCCGATCATCACGTGAGACGGACTAGTCATCATCGGTGAACATCTTCATGTTGATCGTATCCACTATACGACTCATGTTCGACCTTTCGGTCTTCCGTGTTCCGAGGCCATGTCTGTACATGCCAGGCTCGTCAAGTCAACCTAAGTGTTTCGCATGTGTAAATCTGGCTTACACCCGTTGTATGCGAATGTTAGAATCTATCACACCCGATCATCACGTGGTGCTTCGAAACAACGAACCTTCGCAATGGTGCATAGTTAGGGGGAACACTTTTCTTGAAATTTCAGCGAGGGATCATCTTATTTATGCTACCATCGTTCTAAGCAAATAAGATGTAAACATGACAAACATCACATGCAAATCATAAAGTGACATGATATGGCCAATATCATCTTGCGCCTTTTGATCTCCATCTTCGAGGCGCGGCATGATCACCTTCGTCACCGGCATGACACCATGATCTCCATCATCGTGTCTTCATGAAGTTGCCTTGCCAACTATTACTTCTACTACTATGGCTAATGGTTAGCAATAAAGTAAAGTAATTACATGGTGTTTTCATTGACACGCAGGTCATAAATAAATTAAGACAACTCCTATGGCTCCTGCCGGTTTTCATACTCATCGACATGCAAGTCGTGATTCCTATTACAAGAACATGATCAATCTCATACATCACATATATCATTCATGACATCCTTTGGCCATATCACATCACAAAACACTTGCTGCAAAAACAAGTTAGACGTCCTCTAATTGTTGTTGCAAGTTTTTACGTGGCTGCTATAGGTTTCTAGCTAGAACGTTTCTTACCTACACAAAACCACAACGGTGATATGCCAATTGCTATTTACCCTTCATAAGGACCCTTTTCATCGAATCCGATCCAACTAAAGTGGGAGAGACAGACACCCGCCAGCCACCTTATGCATCAAGTGCATGTCAGTTGGTGGAACCAGTCTCACATAAGCGTACGTGTAAGGTCGGTCCGGGCCGCTTCATCCCACAATGACGCCGGATCAAGATAAGACTAGTAACGGTAAGCAAATTGAACAAATCATCGCCCACAACTGCTTTGTGTTCTACTCGTGCATAGAATCTACGCATAGACCTAGCTCATGATGCCACTGTTGGGGAACGTAGCAGAAATTCAAAACATTTTCTACGTGTCACCAAGATCAATCTATGGAGAGACTAGCAACGAGAGAGAGGAGTGCATCTTCATACTCTTGAAGATCGCAATGCGGAAGCGTTACAAGAACATGGTTGGTGGAGTCGTACATGCAGCGATTCAGATCGCGGTCGATTCCGATCTAAGCGCCGAACAACGGTGCCTCCGCGTTCAACACACGTACAACCCGGTGACGTCTCCCACGCCTTGATCTAGCAAGGAGAGAGGGAGAGGTTGGGGAAGACTCTGTCCAGCAGCAGCACAACTGCATGGTGATGGTGGAGGAGCACGATACTCCAGCAGGGCTTCGCCAAGCACTACGAGAGACGAGGAGGGAGAGGGGTAGGGCTGCGCCAAGAGAGAGAGCAAATCACATCCGTTGGGCAGCCCCATACCTCAAGTATATATAGGGGAAGGGGAGGGGCTGCGCCCCCTCTAGGGTTCCCTCCCCAAGGGGGGGCGGCAGCCCTAGATCCCATCTAGGGTGGCGGCCAGAGGGGAGAGGGAGAGGGAGAGAGGGGGGCGCCCTAGGGTGGGCCTTAAGGCCCATCTGGACCTAGGGTTTGCCCCCTCCCACTCTCCCTGCGCCTTGGGCTTTGGTGGGGGTGGGGGGCGCACCAGCCTACCTGGGGCTGGTCCCCTCCCACACTTGGCCCACACAGCCTTTTGGGGCTGGTAGCCCCACCTGGTGGACCCCCGGGACCCTCCCGGTGGTCCCGGTACGTTACCGATAACACCCGAAACTTTTCCGGTGACCAAAACAGGACATCCCATATATAAATCTTTACCTCCGGACCATTCTGGAACTCCTCGTGACGTCCGGGATCTCATCCGGGACTCCGAACAACATTCGGTAACCATGTACATACTTTCCCTATAACCCTAGCGTCATCGAACCTTAAGTGTGTAGACCCTACGGGTTCGGGAACCATGTAGACATGACTGAGACAAATCTCCGGCCAATAACCAACAACGGGATCTGGATACCCATGTTGGTTCCCACATGTTCCACGATGATCTCATCGGATGAACCACGATGTCAAGGATTCAATCAATCCCGTATACAATTCCCTTTGTCTATCGGTATGATACTTGCCCGAGATTCGATCGTCGGTATCCCGATACCTAGTTCAATCTCGTTACCGGCAAGTTTCTTTACTTGTTCCGTAATACATCATCCCATGATCAACTCCTTGGTCACATTGTGCACATTATGATGATGTCCTACCGAGTGGGCCTAGAGATACCTCTCCATTACACGGAGTGACAAATCCCAGTCTCGATTCGTGCCAACCCAACAGACACTTTCGGAGATACCCGCAGTGCACCTTTATAGCCACCTAGTTACGTTGTGACGTTTGGTACACCCAAAGCATTCCTATGGTATCCGAGAGTTGCACAATCTCATGGTCTAAGGAAATGATACTTGACATTAGAAAAGCTTTAGCATACGAACTACACGATCTTGTGCTAGGCTTAGGATTGGGTCTTGTCCATCACATCATTCTCCCAATGATGTGATCCCGTCATCAACAACATCCAATGTCCATGGTCAGGAAACCATAACCATCTATTGATCAACGAGCTAGTCAACTAGAGGCTAACTAGGGACATGGTGTTGTCTATGTATCCACACATGTATCTGAGTTTCCTATCAAAACAATTCTAGCATGGATAATAAACGATTATCATGAACAAGGAAATATAATAATAACTAATTTATTATTGCCTCTAGGGCATATTTACAACACTAACTCCAAGTCATGCGTGGCATAATTCAACTCATGCGGTCGAAGCTGACGTGAGGCGTATGAAACAACTTTACCGTCTTGCATAAGTACACCTCCAAGTCCTAAGCGAGAAGCATCGCAATACACTTGGAAATCCTTGCGTATATCCGGCAGAATCAGCACTGGGGCTGTAACCAAACATTTCTTCAACTCCTGAAAACTTGCCTCACATTCATCTGTCCATTTGAACTTGGTGTCCTTCAACAACTCCGCCATAGGCTTCGCAATCTTGGAAAAATTCTGAATGAATCTCCGATAGTATCCTGCGAGTCCTAGAAAACTACGGATCTCTCCTAGACTCCTACTGAGGTGGGTGCTAACCAATTAGTGACTGACCGAACCTTGGTAGGGTCTACCGCTATACCTTCTCCTGATATAACATGTCCAAGGAATCCAACTTCCTTCAACCAAAACTCACATTTGCTGAACTTGGCATATAGTTGATGTTCCCTGAGCTTCTCGAGAACTAAACGCAAATGCTCCTTGTGTTCCTCTTCATTCTTCGAGTATACCAAAATATCATCAATGAACACCACTACAAACTTATCCAAAAACTCCATGAACACCTTATTCATCATACTCATGAAATAGGCTGGGGCATTAGTCAGCCCAAATGACATAACCGTATACTCATATAGCCCGTACCTTGTGGTGAAGGCTGTCTTAGGTATATTCTGTTCTCGGATCTTCAGCTGGTGGTATCCTGATCGCAGATCGATCTTGGAGAATACTTTAGCTCCTTGCAGCTGGTCAAAAAAAATCATTGATCATCAGCACTGGGTACTTGTTATTGATCGTTACTTCATTCAATGCACGATAATCAACAACCATTCTCAAAGATCCATCCTTCTTCTCAACCAAGAGCACTGGGGATCCCCATGGTGACGAACTTCGTCGAATGTAACATTTTTCCAATAACTCCTTAATCTGCTTCTTTATCTCCTCCAGATCATTTGCGGGCATCCGGTATGGTCTCTTTGATATTAGTCCGGTGCCTGGCAACAGCTCTATCAAAAACTCAATGTCTCGATCCGGCGGCATGCCTAGTAGTTCCTATGGAAATACATCCGGGTAATCCTTCACTACATGCACTTCCTCCTGAACAACTCCTTAGAGGGAATTTACTTGGGTTCTCCTAGGCGCATGCCTAGATACATACTTAATCCTTTTTCCCTCCGGGGTGGTGAGCAGAATTGACTTACTGGCGCAATCGATGTTTCCTCCATACATCGATAGCCAGTCCATTCCTAGTATCACATCCAATCCTTGCAACTCCAGAATTATTAAGTCTAAGGGGAAGACATGCCTACCTATGGTCAATGGCACCTGAAAACATCCTTGGCTTGCCATAAACTCCGCTCCTGGCGAGCTTACTAACATGGGTGTCCTAAGAACTTTAGTGGGCAACTTATACTTATCCACAAATCCCCTTGATATGTATGAATGTGATGCACCAGTATCAAAAAGAACGACTGCAGTACATGACTTAACCAAAAACTTACCTATAACTGCATTTGGCTGCTCTTCAACCTCCTCCACGTTCACGTGGTTCACTTGTCCCCTGTTGAAAGGGTTGGGCTTCTTCCTAGAGCTTCCATTGGCATTTCCATTCTTTGCTTTAGAACACTCATTGGCATAGTGTACAGTCTTCCCGCACTTGAAACAAGTAATGTGACTTTGGTCCTTCTTAGCGGGTGTGGCTGGGTTAGAGCGGTTCTGCTTGCTGCTTGCTCCATTCCCATTTCCATTCTTGGGGCCACTGTGGTTATGCGAACTTCCTCCATTGTGTGTGTGGCCTCCATGGTTATTGGTATATCCTCCCGAGTTCGGGGTAAAACGAGGCTTCTGCTGAGCTCCTGAATTGTACTTCCCTTATCCATACTTCCTTTTGTGGCTCTCAATCTGTTGCTGCTTCCCTTCAATCATAAGAGCCTTGTCTACTAACTCCTGGTAGTTGTTAAATGTTGCCACCATTAACTGCATACTCATCTCATCATTCAGCCCTTCCATAAACTTCTCCTGCTCCGCGGCATCTGTGGCCAGATCATCTGGGGCATAGCGGGCTAACTTATTGAACTCATCCACGTACTACCCCACAGTACGGTTTCCCTGGCGTAAGTTGCGAAACTCACGCTTCTTCATTCTCATAGCTCCAGTTGAGACATGTGCGGTGCGGAATGCTTGCTGAAACTGCTCCCAAGTGACATTGGGTACGTGGAAAGTGGTTGTGTAATTCTCCCACCATGAGGCTGCGGGTCCATCCAATTGATGTGCGGTAAAACGCACCTTCTCCACATCTGTGCAACCTGCAGTGGTCAACTCCCTTCCAATCCTACGGAGCCAGTCATCAGCAACTATTGGCTCGGTGCTACTGGAAAACACTGGCGGTTGCAACCTCAGGAAACGAGCTAAGTTGTCAACTGGAGGTGGTGGTGGTGGGTTGTAGCTGCATGAAGGCATTCTGCTGTAGGATCAACTGAGTGAGCTCTGGTGGAAAGACAAATCCGGGATCACGTCTCGGAGGCATCTGATGGGTTTAGAGGGGAGAGATTAGAATAGAGTGAGGTCTAGTGAGAAGGCACTACCCATATGCACATGAGACAAACGCATTCATATCACACCACTCAATTCAAACAAGGGCATACAAACGATCTAACTACCGTTACAAAAGTGCTCGGACTACTACTATATACATGGGGGAATACTACTGATAATATGGTGGCCGACTAGAAATTTTGATTGGTGGAAGACTCCATGATATCCGCTCCAGCTTCATCTTCGTAATCATCATCACTACTGTCGGGATCGGAGTCAGTGTCATCAATGATGATGTAGTCCTTGGGATGGTCGTCATCTCCTCCTGGTGCGGGGTCTCCCATGAATACTCCTAGCTTCCTCGTCAGGTCGTCATTCTTCTCCACTAGTATTGTGATTTCCTCCTCATATCCGTCGTGTGTAGACTTGAGTTCCTCTTCAAGCTCCATGTTCCTAGTCATCAACTTCTTCAGATATATCATGCTTGCGCACATCTGGTTCTCCTAGCGACGAATGTGCTAGTTTAACTCCTGGATGAAAGCTACAATGGACCTGTTCCTCTTGGTGCTGATCATCTCCCATTGCTCATCTCGGCGCCCACATATCTGGTAGATGGTGTCCTTAAGATACTTCTGATAAAGTTTGCCGATGCTTCCCATGGAGATGTGGGCTGCCATGCTCTTTCCTAGACTCCAGGTTGGTGCATCAAAGGAAAACTCTATTGGCTCAGTAACTGGCGTGAATGTCCTTCCTGGAACTTGAACTCGAATCATCCAACGTTCCTCTTCTAGTAAAGTGGCGGTGTAGGTCCCGGTGAAGCTTGATATTCCGATGTTCAGGTACCTAGTGACTTCCTTCAAGTGTCTCCCAAAAGGTGTGTCTTCATCCGGTTGTGCAAACTTGTTCCTTGAGTCCGCCATCCTATAGAGTGGAAAATGGAGAGGAGTCAGAAATGAGTAGAGAAGAGTGACCTATGGCTTATCTTAGTGGTCGTGTCCAACAGTCAGCGTGTGCTCTGATACCATCTTGTAGTGGTCTGACCTCAAACAGTCAAATCTCTATGCATACGTGTCATCCCTAGATCGGTAATGCTGACACATGATACGTCTCCAACGTATCTATAATTTTTGATTGTTCCATGCTATTATATTATCTATTTTGGATGTTTATCGGCTTTATTATACACATTTATATTATTTTTGGGACTAACCTATTAACCGGAGGCCCAACCCAAATTGCTGCTTTCTTGCCTATTTCAGTGTTTCAAAGAAAAGGAATATCAAACGGAGTCCAAACGGAATGAAACCTTCGGGAGAGTTATTTTTGGAACGGAAGCAATCCAGGAGACTTGGAGTAGACGTCAGGGAAGCTTCAAGGTGGCCACCCTAGGCACGCCCCCACCCTCGTGGGCCCCTCGTGGCTCCCCTGCCCGATTTCTTTCGCCTATATATGTCCATATACCCTAAGAACATCGAAGAGCAGAATAGGCCGGGAGTTCCGCCGCCAAAAGCTTCCATAGCCACCGAAAATCAATCTAGACCTGTTCCGGCACCCTGCCGGAGGGGGGAATCCCTCTCCGGTGGCCATCTTCATCATCTCGGCGCTCTCCATGACGAGGAGGGAGTAGTTCACCCTCGGGGCTGAGGGTATGTACTAGTAGCTATGTGTTTGATCTCTCTGTCTCTCTCTCCCTCTCTCTCTCTCTCTCGTGTTCTTGATTCAGAACGATCTTGATGTATCGTGAGATTTGCTATTATAGTTGGATCTTATGATGTTTCTCCCCCTCTACTATCTTGTAATGCATTGAGTTTTCCCTTTGAAGTTATCTTATTGGATTGAGTCTTTAAGGATTTGAGAACACTTGATGTATGTCTTGCATGTGCTTATCTGTGGTGACAATGGGATATCACGTGATCCACTTGATGTATGTTTTGGTGATCAACTTGCGAGTTCCGTGACCTCGTGAACTTATGCATAGGGGTTGGCACACGTTTTTGTCTTGACTCTCCGGTAGAAACTTTAGGGCACTCTTTGAAGTTCTTTGTGTTGGTTGAATAGATGTATATGAGATTGTGTGATGCATATCGTATAATCATACCCACGGATACTTGAGGTGACATTGGAGTATCTAGGTGACATTAGGGTTTTGGTTGATTTGTGTCTTAAGGTGTTATTCTAGTACGAACTCTATGATAGATTGAACGGAAAGAATAGCTTCATGTTATTTTACTACGGACTCTTGTATAGATCGATCAGAAAGGATAACTTTGAGGTGGTTTCGTACCCTACCATAATCTCTTTGTTTGTTCTCCGCTATTAGTGACTTTGGAGTGACTCTTTGTTGCATGTTGAGGGATAGTTATATGATCCAATTATGTTATTATTGTTGAGAGGACTTGCACCAGTGAAAGTATGACCCCTAGGCCTTGTTTCCTAGCATTTCAATACCGTTTGTGCTCACTTTTATCATTAGTTACCTTGCTGTTTTTATATTTTCAGATTATAAAAACCTATATCTACTATCCATATTGCACTTGTATCACCATCTCTTCGCCAAACTAGTGCACCTATACAATTTACCATTTGTATTGGGTGTGTTGGGGGACACAAGAGACTCTTTTTTATTTGGTTGCATGGTTGTTTGAGAGAGACCATCTTCATCCTACGCCTCCTACGGATTGATAAACCTTAGGTCATCCACTTGAGGGAAATTTGCTACTGTCCTACAAACCTCTGCACTTGGAGGCCCAACAATGTCTACAAGAAGAAGGTTGTGTAGTAGACATCAAGCTCTTTTCTGGCGCCATTGCCGGGGAGGTGAGTGCTTGAAGGTATATCTTTAGATCTTGCAATTGAATCTGTTAGTTTCTTATTTTTATCACTAGTTTAGTTTATAAAAGAAAATTACAAAAAAATGGAATTGAGTTTTCCTCATACGCTTCATCTTTTTAATATCTTCCGTGAGAATAAGGATTCCGATAATTGTGCTCAAGTGCTAGAAGAAGAATGCATTAGAATGTTTGGCACCAAATATTTGATTGATGAGCATGATTGCAATGTTGTTACTATAAATTCCATGAATACCCATGATGCTAATGATATGCAAAGCCACAAGCTTGGGGAAGCTATGTTTGATGAAGATGATATTTTTTGTCCCCCAAGTTTTGATGAGCAAATTTATTATGATGATAGCATGCCTCCTATTTATGATGATTATTGTGATGACTTGTATGCTATTAAGAATAACGATAACCATGAAACTTATCATCATGATTTTAGTTTTCAATTGGATTATGCCTCACATGGTAATTATTTTGTTGAGTTTGCTCCTACTATTATTCATGAGAAGAATTTTGCTTATGTGGAGAGTAATAAAATTTCTATCCTTGTAGATCATGAAAAGAATGCTTTATGTGATAGTTATATTGTTGAATATATGCTTGTAGGAATTGCAGTAATATCAAGTTTCCTCTCTATGTGCTTAAAGTTTTAAAGTTAAGATTGTTTTGCCTTCCTATGCTAGTAGATTATTGTTCCCATAAATTGTTTGCTCACAAAATCCCTATGTATAGGAAGTGGGTTAGACTTAAATGTGCTAGTCATATTTGTAAGTGCATCTAGTGCCACCCCTAGTTGGTTTTGGAGTATTGACGACAAACCTAGTTGAGGGACTAATGTGTTTGTGAGAATTGCAGGATAACACAGGTAGAAGTCCCTCATTGATTCGGTTTTCCTACCAGAGATGACCCCTAAAAATGTATGAAGACATTGATGTCAAAGGTGGTTTATGAAGATATTCTCATTGAAGTCTATGACAAGAGAAGACATCGCATGAAGCCTATGGAGCTCGAAGACTTAGATCTTTCATAGTTCTGTTTCTTCTTTGTTGAGTCATAGGAACCACCGTACTGTTAAGTGGGGTCCAAGAGAACTAGTCAGAATGACTGAAGTGATGCTTAACCAAAACCTATGTCTTCGAGTGAAGACTATGAGAGCGAATCTTGTCCAGAGTCGGACAAGTCAGCTTTGCTTGTAGCCCAAGTAAAGTTGCCGTGTGAGTTTGAAATCTGACCGTTGGAACACGTGTCAGTTCCTTAGTGATCCAGGGTCATTTCTGACAAATCAGGTCGGGTTGCCTAGTGGCTATAAATAGCCGACCCCCTACAACCACAAACGGTTGGCTGCTCAGAGTTAGAGTACGGCTTTTGTCGTTTAAGAGCAACCCACCTTGAAGCCTTTGAGAGAGAATTCCTTGCGAGGATAAAGCCCTAACCACCCAGAGCCAAAGAGTGTTAGGCATCACTTAAGTCTTCTTGTCTGTGTGATCTGAAGACTTATTACACTTGAGGACTGTGAATCCTCCAGCCGGTTAGGCGCCGCGTTCTGAGCATCCAAGAGACATTGTGGATTGCTGGTGAACGAAGTCTGTGAAGGTTTGGGAGTCTACCTTGAAGACTTACCAGAGTGATTGGGCGAGGTCTGTGTGACCTTAGCTCAAGGGGAATACGGTGAGGACTGGGTGTCCTAAGCTACGTGTTCAGGACTGGGTGTCCGGGACTGTGTGTCCTCAGGTTTAAATACCTAGCCGCCCTAACCAGACGTACAGTTGTCACAGCAACTGGAACTGGTCCAACAAATCATTGTCTTCAACGAGTCACTAGTTTCATCCTTCCCTTCCCTTTACTTACTGTTGGTCCTTGTGAAGTCATTGTATGATTGCACTATCTTTTGTCTTCACTGAGTGACTGCGTGTTCTGTTTGGCTTCATAATATCTTCCTACCTGATCCTCACTACATTGCTGCAATTAGTCATCGTGCTTTCACTTCATTGAATACTTGACTATGGTTTGCCTAGTGTAGTCTACCTTCCGCTGCATGGTAATAGGTTTATTTCTATCGTTTGTCTTCGAAACTTCCACGTTCTGAAGACTTTCATAAAATTCGCCTATTCACCCCCCCTCTAGTCGATATAACACACTTTCAATTGGTATCAGAGGAAGGTACTCCCTTGTTCTGTGTGATTCAGTTTAACCACCTGGAGTTTTAGCTATGTCGACTGCAGGGATAATCAAAGTCTCCGCTGTGTGCCCCGTCTTTGATGGAACTGAATATCCCTACTAGAAGAATAAGATGCGCATGCATCTCAAGCCACTGACGTCGACCTATGGTATGTCGTCAAGAATGGCGTTCCCAAGGCTGGAGAAGGTGTCACTGCTGCTGACGTCAAGAAGTTCGTTCAACTGGACTCTACTGCCAAGAATATCATCTGTGGTCATCTGACCAAAGGATAGTATGGCCGCGTGAGTGCATTGGAAATGTCTAAGCTAGTCTGGGACTGGCTCTCCAAGGTCAACGAAGGCGTCTCAACCCAGAGAGATCAGAGAATCAGTGTCCTTCGCAACCTCTTCAACCGCTTCAAGCTAAATGACAATGAGAATGTCCAGCTCACGTTTGATCGACTCACTGACATCACAAATGAGCTTCAAGCCCTCGGCGCTACTGAGATCAGCAAGCATGAAGTCGTCAAGACACTACTGAGATCACTTGACAGTTCGTTTGACACCCTAGCCCTGATGATTCAAGAACGTCCTGATTTCAAGACACTCGATCCATCTGACATACTTGAGAGGCTCAACACACATGAGTTTCAGCTTTCTGAGAAAAGAGATATCTACGGTCCCAACTATGGGCGAACTCGTGCCTTGAAGGCAAAAGCTGTCTCCTCATCTGAAGAAGAATCTGACAGCAGTTCTGATGATCCTGAAGACATTGGAAAGGAACTTGCTATGCTTGTGAAGAAGTTCCAAAAATTCACCAAGAAGAAAGGATTCAAAAAGTCTTCACGATCAAGCTCAAGGAATGATGAAGCTTCTGCTCATGACTACAAGAAGAAAACATGCCAAAAGTGCAAGAAACCTGGCCACTTCATCTCCGAGTGTCCGTAGTGGGACAATGAGAACAAAAAGAAGAAGAAGAAGAAGAGCAAGGAATATGACTCTGACGACAAGAAGAAGAAGAAATACTCAAAGTCTTCTTCCAAGTCTTCCTCAAAGTCTTCATCACACAAGAAGAGCTCATCTGGCAAGGCACGTGCGTTTGTTGGCAAGGAAATGGATTCAGAGGAGGAGTCCGCTTCTGAGGAGGCGGAGGTGGAGTCTGAGGAGGAGTCCGATTCTGGCGTTGCAAGTCTGGCTACAGCATATGTTGCCAAGTCCATCTTCAACACTGAAGACAATGACTTCATCACCGACACCGATGCAAATGACAAGGACTACTCCGCTCCTACCTACTGCTTCATGGCACGCGGTGCCAAGGTAAACACACGCACTACTCACTATCAAACATCTAGTGAAGATGACTCTAATTGTGGTTCAAGACCCAGCTACAAAACACTTGCTAAAATTGCAACTGAACAACAGAAAGCTATGGAACATATTCAAAAATTGTTAGACAAAAGTGATGATCTGTTAGGCGCTTAAATGACTCGATCTGAGTCCTTAATTGAAGACATAAAAAATCTTCACGTTAAGTATGAGGAACTTGAAAGTCGTCATGAAACGCTCTCAACAACTCATGAAAAGCTTTCCTATGATTATCTTCAAAGGAAGCAAGATCTTGAGAAATTGAGAGCGGCTCATGAAGATCTTCAAAAGAAAAAACGAGTCACTTCGCGCCGAACAGATCAGTTCCGCTCAGGAAGGATTTGAACCACCATGTCTTAAATGCATTGAGCGTGATAATGCTACTTCTGTTGCTGAATGTTCTACTGCTACTACTGTTACAATATCTTCAACTGTTGATGTGGGAACTAACCCCTCTGCTGAGGATACCACTGCTATTGCTGATGAGAATGCTAGGTTGAAGACATTGCTTGAAACAGGGATGTACAAAAGTGTTAAAGGGCATCAGACACTATGTGATGTCCTCAAAAAGCAGATCCTGAACCGAAACCCGAGGAAAGAGGGTGTTGGGTTCGTAAGGAAAATGAATGCTGATGGCTCTTACTAGAAACCTGAGCAGTACCCCAAAACCACATGGGTTGATGCAAAGGAATCTTCAGCAGATCCATCCACTCTATCTGGCTTCACTTGTGCTAACCCCATTGTCATTGATGAATCCTTTGATGCAAACTATAAACTGTTTAAGAATCAGAATGGTGAAGTGTTTGCCAGGTATATTGGTACTAACTGCAGGAATGGGCCGCCTATGAAGAAGATCTGGGTGCCGAAAAAGTGTTTGGAGAATCTTCCTGTGAATGTCATCATGACACCACAAGTGAAGAAGACAAACCCCAGACCACAGGCTTCATACGGTCCAAAGGCTTCATACAGACAGAGGACTCACCTGAGTCGCACTAATGCAAATGTTTTGCAGGGAAACCATACTCAGGCGTATGAATATGAGCGCGGTTCATCAAACCACCATGTTCATAAGACCAAGAACTATTTTTCTTATTCTTATGAGTACTATTGTCCGCCTGCAAGACTGTTTGCTAGGGCTCCAAAGTCAAAGTTCTCAGATGCTGCACTTAGACTTATTGCTTCTAAGCCACCCTTGAAGATGTGGGTGGCTAAGAAAGCTTAACTCTCTTTTGCAGGGAAGGGTCTCCAGTAGAAAACCAAAATCGTCTGACGCTATTGCTGGGGACCTTAAACATCTTGTAGGGCGCAAGATCAAATGCCCGAATGGTCTTACTATGTACTTCGTTCCTGAATCGCTTGCTACTCTCCCTATCAGTCCTAATCTAGATCTAATCTTTCATAACCCACTGGTTCGTCAAATGTTTTTGCTTCACAATTCTCTTCGTGAAGCCTATCCCCCTAACTGCACTGTAGGGTACGACACCAGCGTCTTCAGAATGGATTATTGATAGTGGGTCTACCAATCACATGACTGGCAAAAGAAGCCTTCTTATGGACTCAACCTTACGTCCATCCGACAAGAGTCACATCACATTTGCTGACACTGGTAAAAGTAAGGTATTGGGTCTAGGTAGATTTGCAATCTCAAAGGATCAACACATGGATAAAGTCATGCTTGTTGAATCCCTTAGCTTCAACTTAATGTCTGTCTCAATGCTTTGCGATTTGAACATGATCGTAATGTTTGGAAAATATCGCTACCTTGTTCTAATGGAATCTGACAAGTCTCTAGTTTTTGAAGGGTATCGGAAAGATGATTTGTACGTGGTAGATTTCTCAGCAGGACCACAGCTTGCCGTATGTCTTCTAGCAAAAGCTTCAGAATGCTGGCTCTGGCATCGGAGGCTAGGGCATGCTGGCATGAGGAACCTCCACACCCTTGCAAAGAAGAAGAATGTCATAGGCATTGAGGGCGTCAAGTTCAAGAAAGATCACTTATGCGGTGCCTGTGAAACAGGAAAGATGACGAGGGCCAAACATCCCTCGAAGACAATCATGACAACTACTCGACCCTTCGAACTGGTCCACATGGATCTTTTCGGTCCCACTCATTACTCAACTCTTACTAATACTGCTTGTCTCTATGGCTTTGTCATTGTTGATGATTATTCTAGATATACTTGGGTGCACATAATCCTCTACAAGACTGAAGTGCAGGATGTCTTCAGACGCTTCGCCAATCGAGCAATGAACAACTATGGCGCCAAGATAAAGCACATCAGAAGTGACAATGGCACTGAATTCAAGAACACTGGCCTTGATACATATCTTGATACTTTGGGCATCACACATGAATTCTCAGCTCCATACAGGCCACAGCAGAATGGCGTCGTCGAACGCAAGAACAGAACACTCATTGAGATGGCCCGAACGATGCTAGATGAATACAAGACTCCAAGAAAATTCTGGCCTGAAACTATTGATACTGCATGCCATACAATCAATCGTGTTTATCTTCACAAGCTTCTGAACAAGACATCTTATGAGCTCCTTACTAGCAAGAAGCCAAATGTCAGTTACTTCAGAGTATTTGGAGCCAGGTGCTGGATCAAGGATCCACATCACACTTCAAAATTTGCACCAAAAGCACATGAGGGTTTTATGCTTGGATATGGAAAGGATTCGCACTCCTACAGAGTCTTCAATCTCTTTCATTATAAAGTGGTTGAAACAGTGGATGTGCAGTTCGATGAGACTAACGGTTCACAAAGAGAGCACCTGCCAAATGTGCTAGATGAAGTTCCATCCAGCGAATCAATCAAACTAATGGGAACTGGAGAAATCATACCCTCAGAAGCTCAACCTGAAGAGGAACTTATCATCTCCACACCTGATCAACCTGAAGACAATGCTCAGCCTGAAGACAATCCCTCTAACAATGAAAATGATCAGCAAGAGCAAAATCTTCGCCCTGTACATCCTCGCGTTGCCAATGAAGTGCAGATTGAGAGAATAATTGATAGCATCAATGCACCTGGTCCGCTCACTTGTTCAAGGGCAACTCAGCTAGCAAATTTCTGTGGGCACTTCACATTCTTCTCAATAACAGAACCCAAGAAAGTTAAAGAAGCCTTCATGGAACCTAAATGGATTCAAGCTATGCAAGAAGAGCTCCAACAGTTTGAGCTGAATAATGTATGGGAACTGGTTAAGTGTCCTGATCCTCGGAAGCACAATATAATAGGCACCAAATGGATATACCACAACAAGCAAGATGAGCATGGTCAAGTTGTCAGAAACAAAGCTCGTCTCGTTGCTCAAGGATATACTCAAGTGGAAGGAATTGACTTCGATGAAACCATTTCTCCTGTGGCTCGACTTGAAGCCATACGCATACTGCTGGCCTATGCAAATCATCATAACATACTTCTATATCAAATGGATGTGAAGAGCGCTTTTCTCAATGGCAAGATTGAAGAAGAAGTGTATATTGCACAACCGCCTGGCTTTGAAGATCCAAAACATCCTGACATGGTATACAAGCTCAACAAGGCACTGTATGGCCTCAAGCAAGCCCCTCGGGCTTGGTATGACACACTCAAATACTTCCTGAAGAGCAAAGGCTTCATACCTGGTTCCCTCGACCCCACTCTCTTCACGAAGACATATGATGGTGAACTGTTTGTGTGCCAAATATATGTGGATGACATCATCTTCGGCTGCACCAATCAGAAGTACAGTGAAGAGTTTGGATATATGATGCAAGAGCAATATCAGATGTCCATGATGGGAGAGCTGAAGTTCTTCCTCGGTCGTCAAATACGACAGCAACGCAACGGCATCTTCATATCTCAAGAGATGTATCTCAAAGATTGCCTGAAGAAGTTCGGTATGCAAGACTGCAAAGGCTTCACGACGCCAATTCCAGCCAAAGATCATCTGGGTCCCGACGACAATGGTAAAGAGTTCGATCAAAAGGTATACCGCTCCATGATTGGTTCTTTACTTTATCTATGTGCATCTAGGCCAGATATTATGCTTAGTGTTTGCATGTGTGCTCGATTCCAAGCAGCACCAAAGGAGTCGCATCACTTAGCTGTGAAGCGAATTCTTCGATATTTGGCTCACACCCCAACTCTAGGATTATGATATCCAAAGGGCTCAGAGTTGAAAGTGCGTTATATCGACTAGAGGGGGGGGGGGGGGGAATAGGCGATTTTTATGAAAGTCTTCAAAACGTGGAAGTTTCAAAGACAAAGGATAGAAATAAACCTATTACCATGCAGCGGAAGGTAGACTACACTAGGCAAACCATAGTCAAGTATTCAATGAAGTGAAAGCACGATGACTAATTGCAGCAATGTAGTGAGGATCAGGTAGGAAGATATTATGAAGCCAAACAGAACACGCAGTCACTCAGTGAAGACAAAAGATAGTGCAATCATACAATGACTTCACAAGGACCAACAGTAAGTAAAGGGAAGGGAAGGATGAAACTAGTGACTCGTTGAAGACAATGATTTGTTGGACCAGTTCCAGTTGTTGTGACAACTGTACGTCTGGTTAGGGCGGCTAGGTATTTCAACCTGAGGACACACAGTCCCGGACACCCAGTCCTGAACACGCAGCTCAGGATACCCAGTCCTCACCATATTCCCGTTGAGCTAAGGTCACACAGACCTCGCCCAATCACTCTGGTAAGTCTTCAAGGTAGACTCCCAAACCTTCACAAACTTCGTTCACCGGCAATCCAAAATGTCTCTTAGATGCTCAGAACGCGATGCCTAACCGGCTGGAGGATTCACAGTCCTCAAGTGTAATAAGTCTTCAGATCACACAGACAAGAAGACTTAAGTGATGCCTAACACTCTTTGGCTCTGGGTGGTTAGGGATTTATCCTCGCAAGGAATTCTCTCTCAAGGGCTTCGAGGTGGGTTGCTCTCAAACGACAAAAGCCGTACTCTAACTCTGAGCAGCCAACCGTTTGTGGTTGTAGGGGGTGGGATATTTATAGCCACTAGGCAACCCGACCTGATTTGTCCGAAATGACCCTGGGTCACTAAGGAACTGACACGTGTTCCAACGGTCAGATTTCAAACTCACATGGCAACTTTACTTGGGCTACAAGCAAAGCTGACTTGTCCGACTCTGGACAAGATTCGCTCTCATAGTCTTCACTCGAAGACATAGGTTTTGGTTAAGCATCACTTCAGTCATTCTGACTGGTTCTCTTGGACCCCACTTAACAGTACGGTGGTTCCTATGACTCAACAAAGAAGAAACAGAACTACGAAAGATCTAAGTCTTCGAGCTCCATAGGCTTCATGCGATGTCTTCTCTTGTCATAGACTTCAATGAGAATATCTTCATAAACCACCTTTGACATCAATGTCTTCATACATTTTTAGGGGTCATCTCTGGTAGGAAAACCGAATCAATGAGGGACTTCTACCTGTGTTATCCTGCAATTCTCACAAACACATTAGTCCCTCAACTAGGTTTGTCGTCAATACTCCAAAACCAACTAGGGGTGGCACTAGATGCACTTACAATCTGCCCCTTTTGGTGATTGATGACAAACTAGTTGAAGTTTTCAACGGGGAATATAATATGTGAAATTGTAAGAGGATAGGGAATTGTCTTCATAAGCTGTGAGGGCTCCCCCTGAAGATGTGCATATAAGTAATTTGCTTTTGGAATGCAAATGCACATGGCATGTTGTGCTTGTGGAGATCCTCTTCAACTTATGATGACAATCCACTATGCATGTGAAGGTATGTGAATATAATGACATGCATAATGGAAAATGGATGTCTGCAAAATGATCTAAGTGCGGAATTTATCATCGCACATGCGGAATTTATCATCGCATCACAAAGTGGCAAATAAGTAGCAGACGACCATCGAGTTTAAGTTTTACAACTCAAAGAACAAAATGTATCAAAACGAGAGTTGTAAACACGAAGAAAAATATAAAGCAACCGCCCATATGGACCCACTTGAAGACTATCAAACTCATATGCTTCTCCCCCTTTTGTCAGTAAGGACCAAAAAGGTTTGAAGACATAGAGCATCTACTCGTTCCCATGAAGAGTAGGTGAAGCAGCAGGGTCGTCAGTGGTGTTCGGCGGTGCAGAAGAACTTGGAGCAGTGTCGAAGCGTGCTGAAGGAGGTGGCGGTGAAGTAGCATCGTCTTCGTCCTCGATCACTCTAGCATTCACAGTCGTAGCAGAGTAAGAGAACTCAGAGTCTTCAAGAGATGGAGTTCGTCGCAGCACTGCCCTTCGAGGAGGTGTGGAGTCAAACTTGAAGCGTTCAGAGAAGCCATCCTCTTGAATATCATCTTCAGAGCACATAAGCGTCATCCCTTTCCATGTGCGTCGAGAGGTTTCATGTGCAACAAAGGCATTCTTGGTGGAAAGATTGCGAATGCGGTTGACATCCACCAAGAGGCTTTGCATTTGGCGCTTCAGCCAGTCATGATGCCTATCCTATTTCTGATGGAGGGCCACTAGAAGCTCTCGGTCATTGAGAACACGAGTGCGCTTCTTGGGTTGTTGGGCAATTGTGCTATCGGTGGCTTCAGTAAGGGCAGGATGTGGTGCACGTGTAGTGCCAGCCAAAGGATAAACACGAGTGACTGCTTCAACTCCTTCAATGTTCTGAGAAAAACTTTGATGCTCCGCATTCTGAAGACTTAGAGGTTCCTTGGAAGGCTGTAGGATCGAAAGTATGTCTAGAGGGGGGGTGATTAGACTACTTGACCAAATAAAAACTTAACCTTTTCCCAATTTTAGTTCTTGGCAGATTTTAGCTAATTTAGGACAAGTCAAGCAATCATCACATGATTCAAGCAAGCATGCAAAGAGTATATTGGCAGCGGAAAGTAAAGCATGCAACTTGCAAGAATGTAAAGGGAAGGGTTTGGAGAATTCAAACGCTATTGGAGACACGGATGTTTTTCCCGTGGTTCGGATAGGTGGTGCTATCCTACATCCACGTTGATGGAGACTTCAACCCACGAAGGGTAACGGTTGCGCGAGTCCACACAGGGCTCCACCCAAGGGTAACGGTTGCGCGAGTCCACACAGGGCTCCACCCACGAAGGGTCCATGAAGAAGCAACCTCCCACAAAGGGTCCACGAAGAAGCAACCTTGTCTATCCCACCATGGCCATCGCCCACACAGGACTTGCCTCACTAGCGGTAGATCTTCATGAAGTAGGCGATCTCCTTGCCCTTACAAACTCCTTGGTTCAACTCCACAATCTTGTCGGAGGCTCCCAAGTGACACCTAGGCAATCTAGGAGACACCACTCTCCAAGAAGTAACAAATGGTGTGTAGGTAATGAACTCCTTGCTCTTGTGCTTCAAATGATAGTCTCCCCAACACTCAACTCTCTCTCATAGGATTTGGATTTGGTTGAAAGAGGATTTGAGTGGAAAGCAACTTGGGAAGGCTAGAGATCAAGATTCATATGGTAGGAATGGAATGTCTTGGTCTCAACACATGAGTAGGTGGTTCTCTCTCAGAACATATGAGTTGGAATGGTGTGTGTGTTCTGATGGCTCTCACTTTTAGTGAGAAGAAGGTGGAGGCGTATATATAGCCTCCACACAAAATCCAACCGTTACACAATTTTCCAATCTCGGTGGGACCGAATCAATAAGCTCGGTCGGACCGAAAAAGTAAACCTAGTGACCGTTAGTGATTTTCGGTGGGACTGACATGCAACTCGGTAGGACCGATATGGTTAGGGTTTGGGCATAACGTAATCTCGGTGAGACCGATTACACAAACTCGGTGAGACCGAATTTGGTAATTAGCTAACCAGAGAGTTGGTCAGGCAAACTCGGTGGGACCGATTTGCTCTTTCGGTGAGACCGAGTGGAACTCGGTGAGACCGAAAAGTTACAAAGGGGAAACACTGAGTTTACATTGCAATCTCGGTGGGACCGATTCGCTCTTTCGGTGGGACCGAAAAGTTACGAAAGGGAAACAGAGAGTTTGCAACCCCATCTCGGTGAGACCGAGATCCCTATCGGTAGGACCGAATTGCTAGGGTTTGGCAGTGGCTAATGACAAGTGAAACTCGGTGGCGCCGGATAGGAAGAATCGGTAGGACCGAGTTTGGCTTAGGGTTTAGGTCATATGTGGATATGGGAAAGTAGTTGAGGGTTTTGGAGCATATCACTAAGCACATGAAGCAAGAGGCTCATTAAGCAACACCTCATCCCTCCTTGATAGTATTGGCTTTTCCTAAAGACTCAATGTGATCTTGGATCACTAAAATATAAAATGAAGAGTCTTGAGCTTTTGAGATTGAGCCAATCCTTTGTCCTTAGCATTTTGAGGGTTCCACTTTCACATCCATGCCATGCCAATCATTGAGCTTTCCTGAAATAATCATCTTGGAATAGCATTAGCTCAATGAGCTATATGTTGTTATGAATTACCAAAACCACCTAGGGATAGTTGCACCTTCAATCTCCCCCTTTTTGATAATTGATGATAACATATAGATCAAAGCTTCAACAAATGATAATAAGCAAGAAATATATCGTCGCTTTGAGAAGTATGTGATAAGTAAGAGCTCCGCCTAAATTTGTGCATATTTAAAATTTGCTTTGGACTACAAATGCACAAAGAGTTAGAGTCATGGGTTACTCTTCCATGTCACATACATCTTGGTGGAGCGCTCAAAATGATAAGAATGAAATACATGCACTCATCACCAAGAAAAGTGAATGATCACACAAGATAGATAGGATAAAAGTATTAAGCAAGCATTAAGTGTAGCTTATGATCAAACACATGATCATCAATGTCTCACAAATAATGACGTAGTATCTCAGGCACTCAAAAGCAAACAAGTTCGAAAAACCACCAAATAAAGCAAGAGAGAAAAGCAACACTCTCTCTCTCGAAGCCTATGATCTATACATCTTCTCCCCCTTTTGCAACAAGTTACCAAAAAGTTCCTAGAAAATGCATAGCACTAGATCGACGCTCAGGCTTGATCTTCAGGTGGTGGTGGAGTCCGGATCACTCCAAGGACGAAGGCTTCGGTAGATGCTGAAGTAGTCGCTGGAGTTGGAGCTGAAGTAGATGCTGGAGCTGGTGGAACTGAGGCTGTGGCTGGTGCTGAGGTGGTGGCTCTTGTGTCAGCAACTGGCACGGTAGATGACCTCGGGCCTCGTGGCACTCTGGCAAAGGCATGAGTGGTAGTCCTGCCTCTCCTCTCCTGCATGTCCTCCTAGAGCTGCTCCACTACAGACTGAACTTCCGTTACCTTGACATCCAAGTCATAGAACTTTTGTTCCATGATTCTCTCTAGGCTCTGCTGATTCTGAGTGAGGGTGGCCAGACTTTGCTCAATCCTCAGCGTGGATGCAATCAAGTAACCAAGCTGCTCTTGTTTAGTCTTCAAGAAATACTCAGATGCCTCCTCTTGAGTAGGCATCTTGGCAGCTTTCTCCTTCCTCACCTTCTCCTTCTTCGCGTATGCTTGGGAAGATGATGGCTCGTTCTCACTCATGACAACTTGATTGTCCTCGAAATCTGGACGGATGGGCAGGTGTTCCTTGTCCAATAGATATATGCCCGTGCCCATCTTGGAGTTGATGACCTCCTAAATTTGAGGGGCATATCCGCAGCTCCTCTTCTGATCTGTTGCAGTCCTCTTGATTGTTTCCACTATGAGGCTCATCACCTTGAACTTCTGAGGCACATCAAACACATGTAGCAAGTTGATAGCATGGCCTCTGATCATCTTGTGATCTCCAGACTTGGGCAGTAAGGTGTGCCTTAGTATCCAATTGATCGTAGGCAGTCCTGACAGAAGGTAATGCACAGACCCAAATTTGAAGGTGTCAAGAGCTTCATTGGGAATTTCCTTGTACATATTGGACATGGAGTTATGGTCCATCTTCTTCTTGGCATAGATATCCAAGTCATCATCTTGCTCCTCTGGGGCATTAATTATCTGTGCCCACTCAGCAACTGTGGATTGGTACCTTGTACCCCCAGACATCCATGTGATCCTCCCATCTGGATAAAAGTGTGCGGTGGAGTAGAATTGCATGATCAGTTCCTCGTTCCACTTTGTGAGCTTCTGCCCAACAAAGTCAGCTACTCCACAAGCATTAAAGCTATCATATACTCCTGGGTAGTGCTCCTCCTTCTCCCTCATGTAGGTCCAGTCAACCCATCTCATGTCACAGACAATTGGCTTCTTATCTAGCAGCACTGTCTCATAAAAATCCTGCTGCTCCTTGGTGTGAAACCTGTAGTCCATGGCAGTCCTTCTTCTTGAAGCATATGGGTCTGCTTCTCTCCACTTCCTTAGCCCTGAATCTCTCCTGAGCTTCATATCCTCAGCCACAGGATGAGCATCGTTGTGGTCTGGGATCTTGGGCTTTAGCTTTCTCAGGACATTCTCTTCCTCTTCTTCAGCAACAGTCTCAGGCACTGGGGCCTTGTTCTTCTCAGCTGCAGGAATGCTCCTTGTATTTCTCTTAGGCTTTGGCTTTGGAGCTGACTTGGCCTTGGAAGCAGCTCCCCCTGATTTTATGGCATCTCCCATTAGCTTGGGTGCCTTGGGCGCTGGTGCAGCTACCTCTTCTTCCTCTTCTTCCATGATGGAAGCTTTGCCAAGCACTCTAGCCACAGTCTTCTTCACCCTTTCCTTTCTTTTCTTGCCCTCAGCTGCAACTGGCTCTTGGGGAGTGGGCTTCTCAGTTGAGGCTCTTGCCTTTGACATGGGCTGCCTGCCTGCTGGCCTCTTGATTTTCAGACCTGGCTTAGTGCCTTTAGCTGGCTCAACTCTCTTGGAAGTGGCCTCTTCCTCTGCCACATAGTCCTCATCTTCAGAATCTGAAGTCCTCTTCTTCCTTTGTCTCGTGGCAGCCTTTGGAAAATTGCTAGGAGTGCTCCTGCTGCCTTCATCAGATGAACTGGAGGGACTAGTGCCCTCACTCATCACCACTTGCTGCTCTGACATATTTTGGCTATCACTTTGATCAGACATGCTGCAAACTGACTGCTGACCCTGTGAATAGATTATAGATGAGATAGAAAAGATGAGCATCACAAAATGTAGAGTTTTTCCAAGAGAATGATCCAAAAACTTAGTTTTAGTTTCCCACTGAAATCATCTCGGATCTACCGATTTTCAAACTCGATGATACCGAAGCAGTTTTGGAACCTAAACTAGTGAACTCGGTAGGACCGAGTCACAGTTCGGTGGCACCGAGACTGCTAGGGTTTCACTGAGTTCAAAAATCGATCACACCGATAAGTAATTCTCGGTCAGACCGAGTCTCACTTGTGCAATGGCAAGAGCCAAATCGGTGGGACCGAGTTTTTCAACTCGGTGGGTCCGAGATGGTTTCGGCGGAAACCTAACCCTAAAATTTTCGAATCAAACCTAATCTACGGGCGTTTTGACTGGATAGGAGTGTTTCAATCGTGGCAAGAATCATGAAGAACACAATGTGCTAGGAATTGGACGGGGAATAGCACTGTGATCAAGTCCATACCCTAGTTCGGAGGAGACTTGCTACGGCGGCAACGGCGGGGCAGAATTCCCGTTGACGGTGACGGA
The DNA here is from genome assembly GCF_003073215.2 of Triticum urartu. Lineage (NCBI taxonomy): Eukaryota > Viridiplantae > Streptophyta > Magnoliopsida > Poales > Poaceae > Triticum > Triticum urartu. Next base: position 109,118,955 of record NC_053026.1, on the reverse strand, counting down.
GACCAGCGACTGGAGGCTGCTGGCGGCGAGAAGACGATCCGGAGACCACGAGGGCAGAGCAGGCTATCGCGCGGGCGAAGGGGTTCGGAGAAATTTCCAAAATTTTGCCCGTGACTATATATAGCCCGACCCTGTCGGTGTGACCGAGTGGAACAACTCGGTGGCACCGAGATTCATAACTGCAAGCAGTTACTAAAACTCGGTGTGACCGAAAGGTTCAAATCGGTTGCACCGAGATCGAAAACCTAAATCAACTTAATGATCTCGGTAGGACCGAAGGTGGAGTATCGGTCAGACCGAGAATCATAAAGAGGTTTTGGAAGTTTAAGTCTATGACCAATCGGGGACTCCGAGCGCTCCTCACACAGAGTGGTTCGAATCTGACTTGATCAAATTTTGTGATGCAGCATGAATAGAGTTTGAGACGAGAAAAGCATAGATAGCTAGAGGGGGTTCTTAGGCATTCTTGTCCATCCACTTGGCAAAAGACGATAAAACCAAACAATCAAAACAACAAGTGGATGTCCTCGAATGAGTAAAATATGCAACCAGCATGCTCACACAATAAGATGGCAAATGAAATATGTGGCAAGGCATGCACAACCAATTCTAGCATCTATCAAGCAATTTGCGATGACTAGGTCATCTATATATGAGTATATTGACTTAGGAGTCAAGTGAGAACACTTGATCATAGGTCATATTCATCGTTTAAGCTCAAGTGGGGTTACCACTTTTACATAAAACATTGTTTTGTTCACATCTTTAGAGTTGCTTTAGCTCAAGTCTTGGAGTAAAGCTCCCCCTAGATGTGATATCCCCCCTAAGAGGGATGAACTAACCTTGGGTTTTGTCGATGATGACTTCATGTAGATGTTGAAGATGTGGATGCTCAATGTTGATGTAGATCACTTGGAGCTATCCATTTGAGTGAATTGCACTTTCAATACCTACATGGGTTAGTCCCACAAGGAACATACAAGGATATCCATAGACATAGAGTGATGCACACAAAAGATGATGTCCATGAAAACTTTTTAGGTTACCTTGTCCCTTGTTTTACCAACAAGAGGGTTACTCCTTGAACTAGTGCAAGATGTGGAAGTTGATTGCACTTGTTCTTGCCAAAATGATAAGAGTGAAGTACGTTGGCGGAGTCACCCTCAAGAACTCTCTAGTTCTTCTTCTTTTGGATCCACATCATCTTGATGGGAATCCTTGGAGTTGTAGTCATACTTGATGAAGTGGAACTTGAAGTAGTCTTGGGAATCCACTTGACTAAGGTCTTAGGAGCTTCTTCAAATGCGTCAATTTCCTCTTGAAGCTTGTCCTTGCCTTTTTGCTTGTAGTCTTGTGGTGGAAGATCATCTTGAGCTTGTGTCCCCTTGAAAGAAGTATCATACTTCTCTTGTTGAGGAACAAACTTTGTCTTGGGGTATTGATCTTCTTCCCACTCAACTCCATTGGCATTGAACTTTCGTTCAAAACCAACACCTTGATTCTTCCGGTGCATTCCTTGCTTGCGCACAATTTCCTCGAATTGCTTACTCCCGGCAAGGCTTTTGTACACTCCTTTCTCTATAATTCCCTTCAATAAGCTATTTTCTTGCTCAAGTGTAACTTGGCTAAGAGAATCATTAGTGGAATCAGAGAGCTACTAGAAGAACAATATTGGATTTAGCATGATCATTGTTACTACTAGAGGAAGAATCTTTCTTGTTACTAGACTTGACTTGAGGCATGTAAGTGGATAAGAGTAAACGCTTGGCAATGTAAGAAGAACTTTTCTTGCGGAGATCATCATTGATTGGCCTTTAAGAACTCATGCTCTTGCTCAAGATTGAGCTTTTCAAAGCGTAATTTCTCATGAGCTCTTAAAAGTTCTCGATGATCTTCGAAGATGGTTTCATGAGCTAACTTAAGAGTGTTTAGTTCTTTAGTTAGGGCCTCAATCTTCTCCTTATCATTGTCATTCGTTTTATCTTGATTAGCATGTTTAATTGACATTTCATCATAGTATTCATCACTAGAGTTGTCACAAGCAAATCATCACCTAACAAGTCATCTTCATCACTATTGAAATCAACATACTCGGGATGTGTTACCTTAGGACCTTTGGCCATGAAGCATCTTCCAATTCCTTCATTTGGTGAGTCAAATATGTCGTAGGAGTTGGTTGACACAAGTGCTAGACCGGCAACACCTTCATCTTGAGTATCTTCGGAGTCGGAGTGATAACTTCTCTCGGAGTGGCTGTCGGAGTCGGAGCCGGATACCCATTCACCAACATGAGCTTGATGTCTTCGTCTTGTGTAGCTCCTTGATGATTTTTCCTTCCTTTCCGAATCCTTGCTTCTCCGTGAGTATCTTCGTTCATAACGATCATCTCTACTCCTTCTCTCTCTTGGTGGTGATCCTTTGCTTCTTCTTTTTGGAGAATCTTCTCTTCTCTTGTAGGGAGCCGTACACTCATTGGAATAGTGTCCGGGTCTTCCACAGTTGTAACAGTTTCGCTCTCGACTAGAAGATCTTTTGTCATTGTAGGACCTTGACTTGTCTATCTTTGCTTCTACTCTTGTAGAACTTGTTGAAGTTCTTCACCATTAAGCTCAATTCTTCATTGAAGTCTTGTTTCTCACTTGATGATGTAGGGGCTTCACATGAGGCTTTATAGGCACCACTTGATTTGTTGTGAAGTTCCTCTTTATCCTTAAGTGACATCTCATGAGCAACAATTCTTCCAATCACCTCCGTTGGCTTGAGATCTTTCTAATTGGGCATCATTTGGATCAATGTGCACACGGTATCATATTTTCCATCCAAGGCTCTTAGGATCTTCTTGATGATGAATCTATCGGTCATCTCTTCACTTCCTAAGCCGGCAATCTCATTTGTGATGAGAGCAAGCCTAGAGTACATTTCAGCAACACCTTCACCATTCTTCATCTTGAACTTGTCAAGTTGGCTTTGAAGCACATCCAACTTGGATTCCTTGACGGAGTCGGTACCTTCGTGCATATCAATCAAAGTGTCCCAAATTTCCTTTGCATTCTCAAGGCGGTTGATTTTGTTGAATTCTTCGGGGCACAATCCGTTGAAGAGAATATCACAAGCTTGAGCATTGTATTGCAACATCTTCAACTCATCCGCGGTAGCTTCACGGTTTGGTTCTCTCCCGTCAAAAAAGTCACCTTGCAAACCAACACACACAATAGCCCAAACAGCGAGGTTATGTCCAAGAATATGCATTTTCATTTTATCCTTCCAACTAGCAAAATTAGTACCATCAAAGTAAGGACCTCTACGGTGATAATTTCCCTCGCTAGACGCCATACTCTCCTAGGTTGTGAAACCAAGGATATGACCACCAAAAGCTATGGAGATCAAGCAAATGGAGACCAAAGCTCTGATACCACTTGTAGGATCGAAAGTATGTCTAGAGGGGGGTGATTAGACTACTTGACCAAATAAAACTTAACCTTTTCCCAATTTTAGTTCTTGGCAGATTTTAGCTAATTTAGGACAAGTCAAGCAATCATAACATAATTCTAGCAAGCATGCAAAGAGTTTATAGGCAGCGGAAAGTAAAGCATGTAACTTGCGAGAATGTAAAGGGAAGGGTTTGGAGAATTCAAACTCTATTGGAGACACGGATGTTTTTCCCGTGGTTCGGATAGGTGGTGCTATCCTACATCCACGTTGATGGAGACTTCAACCCACGAAGGGTAACGGTTACGCGAGTCCACACAGGGCTCCACCCAAGGGCAACGGTTGCGCGAGTCCACACAGGGCTCCACCCACGAAGGGTCCACGAAGAAGCAACCACCCAGAAAGGGTCCACGAAGAAGCAACCTTGTCTATCCCACCATGGCCATCGCCCACGAAGGACTTGCCTCACTAGCGGTAGATCTTCACGAAGTAGGCGATCTCCTTGCCCTTACAAACTCCTTGGTTCAACTCCACAATCTTGTCGGAGGCTCCCAAGTGACACCTAGCCAAGCTAGGAGACACCACTCTCCAAGAAGTAACAAATGGTGTGTAGGTAATGAACTCCTTGCTCTTGTGCTTCAAATGATAGCCTCCCCAACACTCAACTCTCTCTCATAGGATTTGGATTTGGTGGAAAGAAGATTTGAGTGGAAAGCAACTTGGGAAGGCTAGAGATCAAGATTCATATGGTAGGAATGGAATGTCTTGGTCTCAACACATGAGTAGGTGGTTCTCTCTCAGAACATATGAGTTGGAATGATGTGTGTGTTCTGATGGCTCTCTCTTCGAATGAGAAAGAGGTGGAGGGGTACATATAGCCTCCACACAAAATCCAACCGTTACACACAATTTACCAATCTCGGTGGGACCGAATCAGAAAACTCGGTTTGACCGAAATAGTAAACCTAGTGACCGTTAGGAATTTCGGTGGGACTGACATGCAACTCGGTAGGACCGATTCGGTTAGGGTTTGGGCATAACGTAATCTCGGTGAGACCGAATTTGGTAATTAGCTAACCAGAGAGTTGGTCAGGCAAACTCGGTGGGACCGATTTGCTCTTTCGGTGAGACCGAGTGGAACTCGGTGAGACCAAAAAGTTACAAAGGGGAAACACTGAGTTTACATTGAAATCTCGGTGGGACCGATTCGCTCTTTCGGTGGGACCGAAAAGTTACAAAAGGGAAACAGAGAGTTTGCAACCCCATCTCGGTGAGACCGAGATCCTTATCGGTAGAACCGAATTGCTAGGGTTTGGCAGTGGCTAATGACAAGTGAAACTCGGTGGCGCCGGATAGGAAGAATCGGTAGGACCGAGTTTGGCTTAGGGTTTAGGTCATATGTGGATATGGGAAAGTAGTTGAGGGTTTTGGAGCATATCACTAAGCACATGAAGCAAGAGGCTCATTAAGCAACACCTCATCCCTCCTTGATAGTGGATGCTGGAGCTGGTGGAACTGAGGTTGTGGCTGGTGCAGACGTTGTAGCTCTGGTGTCAGCAACTGGCAGTGCAGACGACCTCGGACCTCGTGGCACCCTCGCAAAAGCATCAGTCGTGGTCCTGCCTCTCCTCTCATTCATGTCCTCCTGGAGCTGCTCCACGGTAGTCTGTATCTCTGTCACCTTGATGTCCAAGTCATAGAACCTCTGTTCCATGATCCTCTCTAAACTCGCCTGGTTCTGAGTCAGGGTGGCTGTACTCTGCTCAATCCGCAGGGTGGACACAATCAGGTAACCAAGCTGCTCTTGTTTGGTTTTCAGGAAGTAATCAGATGCCTCCGCTTGAGTAGGCATCCTGGCAGCTTTCTCCTTCTTCGCCTTCTCCTTCTGAGCTTGTGCATGGGCAGATGATGGTTCATTCTCTGTCATAACAACTTGATTATCTTCGAAATCTGGACGGATGGGCAGGTGTTCCTTATCCAACAAATATACGCCCGTGCCCATCTTGGAGTTGATGAGCTCCTGAATCTGAGGGGCATATCCACAGCTCCTCTTCTGGTCTGCTGCAGTCCTTTTGATTGTTTCCACTATGAGGCTCATGACTTTGAATTTTTGAGGCACGTCAAAGACATGAAGAAAATTGATCGCGTGACCTCTGATCATCTTGTGATCTCCAGACTTGGGCAGAAGGGTGTGCCTAAGGATCCAGTTGATCGTAGGCAATCCTGATAGCAGATAATGCACTGAGCCAAACTTGAACGTGTCAAGTGCTTCATTCGGAATCTCCTTGTACATGTTGGACATGGAGTTGTGATCCATCTTTTTCTTGGCATAAATGTCCAAGTCATCTGCTTGCTCCTCTGGGGCATTGATCAGCTTCGCCCATTCCTCAACAGTAGAGTGGTACCTTGTACCCTCTGACATCCATGTGATCCTGCCATCCAGATAAAAGTGTGCTGTGGAGTAGAATTGCATGATTAGCTCCTCGTTCCACTTTGTGAGCTTCTGCCCAACAAAGTCTGCAACTCCACACGCACTAAAGCTGTCAAATACTCCAGGGTAGTACTCTTCATTGTCCTTGATATAGGTCCAGTCGACCCATCTCATGTCACATACAATTGGCTTCTTGTCAAGTAGCACTGTCTCATAGAAATCCTGCTGCTCCTTGGTATGAAACCTGTAGTCCACTGCAGTCCTTCTCCTAGAAGCATATGGATCTGCTTCTCTCCACTTCCTGAGCCCTGAGTCTCTCCTGAGCTTCATGTCCTCAGCCACAGGATGAGCATCGTTGTGGTCTGGGATCTTGGGCTTGAGCTTCCGAAGGACATTCTCTTCCTCTTCCTCTGCAATAGTCTCAGGCACTGGGGCCTTGTTCTTCTCAGCTGCAGGAATGCTCCTTGTATTTCTCTTTGGTGCACTCTTAGGCTTAGATGCAGCCTTAGGTGCTTCCTTGGGCTTGGATGCAGCTCCCCCTGACCTGATGGCATCTCCCATTAGCTTGGGTGCCTTGGGCGCTGGTGCAGCTGCCTCTTCTTCCTCTTCCTCTTCCATGATGGAAGCTTTGCCAAGCACCCTAGCCACAGTCTTCTTCACCCTCTCCTTCCTTTTCTTGCCCTCAGCTGTAGCTGGCTCTTTGGAAGTGGGCTTCTCAGTTGAGGCTCTAGCCTTTGACATGGGCTGCCTGCCTGCTGGCCTTTTGATTTTCAGACCTGGCTTAGTGCCTTGAGCTGGTTCAATTCTCTTGGAAGTGGCCTCTTCCTCTGCCACATAGTCCTCATCTTCAGAGTCTGAAGTTTTCTTCTTCCTTTGCCTAGTGGCAGCTTTAGGCAGGTTGCTGGGTGTGCTCCTGCTGCCATCATCTGAGGAACTTGAGGGGCTAGTGCCCTCACTCAACTGCACTTGCTGCTCTGACAAGTTTTGGCTGTCAAACTGGTCTGACATGATGCAAACTGACTGCTGACCCTGTGAATAGATTATAGAGGAGATAGAGTGGATGAGCATCACAAAATGTAGAGATTTTTGCAAAAGAATGATCCAAAAACTTAGTTTTAGTTTCCCACTGAAATCATCTCGGATCTACCGACTTTCAAACTCGGTGATACCGAAGCAGTTTTGGAACCTAAACTAGTGAACTCGGTAGGACCGAGTCACAGTTCGGTGGCACCGAGACTGCTAGGGTTTCACTGAGTTCAAAAATCGGTCACACCGATAAGTAATTCTCGGTCAGACCGAGTCTCACTTGTGCAATGGCATAAGCCAAATCGGTGGGACCGAGTTTTTAAACTCGGTGGGTCCGAGATGGTTTCGGCGGAAACCTAAACCTAGAATTTTCGAATCAAACCTAATCTATGAGCGTTTTGACTGGATAGAAGTTTATCAAACGTGACTAGAAACAATATGATCACAATGTGCTAGGAATCAGATTGAGGAATAGCACAAAGATCAAGTCCATACCCTAATTCGGCGGGGACTTGCTACGGCGGCAACGGCAGGGCAGAATTCCCGTTGACGGCGACGGAGACCAGCGACTGGAGGCTGCTGGCGGCGAGAATACGATCCGGAGACCTCAAGGGCAGAGCAGGCTATCGCGCGGGCGAAGGGGTTCGGAGAAATTTCCAAATTTTGCCCGTGACTATATATAGCCCGACCCTGTCAGTGTGACCGAGTGGAACAACTCGGTGGCACCGAGATTCATAACTGCGTGCAGTTACTGAAACTCGGTGTGACCGAAAGGTTCAAATCGGTTGCACTGAGATCGAAAACCTAGATCAACTTAATGATCTCGGTAGGACCGAAAGTGGAGTATTGGTCAGACCGAGAATCATAAAGAGGTTTTGGAAGTTTAAGTCTATGACGAATCGGGGACTCCGAGCGCTCCTCACACAGAGTGGTTCGAATCTGACTTGATCAAATTTTGTGATGCAGCATGAATAGAGTTTGAGACGAGAAAAGCATAGATAGCTAGAGGAGGTTCTTAGGCATTCTTGTCCATCCACTTGGCAAAAATAAAGCCGAACAATAAAAAACAACAAGTGGATGTCCTCGAATGAGTAAAATATGCGACCAGCATGCTCACACAATAAGATGGCAAATGAAATATGTGACAAGACATGCACAACCAATTCTAGCATCTATCAAGCAATTTGCGATGACTAGGTCATCTATATATGAGTACATTGACTTAGGAGTCAAGTGAGAACACTTGATCATAGGTCATACTCATCGTTTAAGCTCAAGTGGGGTTACCACTTTTACATAAAGCATTGTTGTGTTCACATCTTTAGAGTTGCTTTAGCTCAGTCTTAGAGTAAAGCTCCCCCTAGATGTGATATCCCCCCTAAGAGGGATGAACTAACCTTGGGTTTTGTCGATGATGACTTCATGTAGATATTGAAGATGTGGATGCTCAATGTTGATGTAGATCTCTTGGAGCTATCCATTTGAGTGAATTGCA